>NW_022324309.1:2057110-2127494 GCF_002776525.5 Piliocolobus tephrosceles
AAAAAAAAAAAAAAAAAAAAAAAAAAAAAAAAAAAAAAAAAAAAGAGGAAGATGTTTCTACAAGAGAAAACCAAAAGTCTGGAGATGAGGAGGTAAAACTGGACACACACAGTGGTTCTTTTGGAATGAGATACCAGATGAGGCAGGGTGAGGGACAGGACTGGAGAGAGAAGCAGGGCAACTTCATAAGTTACTCTTCACAAGCCACATTAGGGAATCTGGAGTTAATTCCTACAACAAGGGGACTTCCTTGAGAGGTTTAAAGTGGAGGAGTGATATGATCAGACATAAGCTTTGGAAAGGAAATATCACTCTGTCTCCAGCACAAACAATAGGTCAGAGAGACAGAAGAAAGTCTTCTTATTTTCTTTATAGATATACACAAAATGTTAAATTGACGATATGCATGTTAATTTTCTCTTGGGAAAAAATACACAAAAGGCCTGAGATTATCTGCCTAAAATATGTTTCCAAGTTGATTTTTAAAAAACCAATTTCATTTTAAAATAAGTTAAAAAAACAGGCAAGATTTTCTTAAAATAAGTCATTGTTATAAAGGAGTTTCTTTCTATGTCATCTCATAGAACTAATAAGTTGATGAATATGATTCAAAATCGAACAGAAACAAATTTTTCTTCACTGTGTCTAAAACCAAAATGATTAAAATTAAAAACTAATGTAATTGGCCGGGTGCAGTGGCTCATGCCTGTAATTCCAGCACTTTGGGAGGCCGAGGCGGGTAGATCACTTGAAGTCAGGAGTTCAAGACCAGCCTGGCCAACATGGTGAAACCCTGTCTCTAATAAAAATACAAAAAAAAATAGCCTGGTGTGGTGGCACACACCTGTAATCCTAGCTACTTGGGAGGCTGAGGCAGGAGAATCACTTGAACCCTGGACATTCAGGTTGCAGTGAGCAGAGACCACACCATTGTACTTCAGCCTGGGCAACAAGAACCAAACTCTGTCCCCCCCCAAAAAAAACTAATGTAATTATGAAGAAAAGTAATATGCAATAAGTACATGTTCCAGGTTAACTGAAATCTCTCATTCCAAGCTCCTAAAAATTAAACCATAAGAACACTGAAACTATAACAATACCTCAAATGCACTAAATGTAATATGAAATATATTATGGTCTTTACTTAAATGCTGATACATATTTCTTCAAAAGAAATAAAAAAGTTACTTGCATATAAAGGAATTATATTTTTTCTCACAGCTCCAACAAAAACAGCATTTAATATCTTAAAACAAAAGGCCATAGTTTTTCAAACTTCACTAGAAACGCTATTATCTTTTTGTATTTATATCTATAGATTAACAGCAGTTACTTAATTGTAAGTGAAATTGTTTGAGTTATTTCTAAATTTTGGTAGTTTTGTTCGTAAGAGACAATTTATAACTACGTATTTTTTTCTTTTTGTGGAGATGGAGTTCTTGCTATGTTGCCCAGGCTTGTCTTGAACTCCTGGGCTCAAGTGACCCTCCTGCCTCTGCCTTTCTAATTGCTGGAATTACAGGCATGAGCCACCGCACCTGGTCTGTCTTTAAAAAAATATTAGTGGCTTGATCACATTTGTCTGAAAAAAAAAGTAAGCAAAAAACAAACAAACAAAAAACAATGTAGAGCATTGGGGCACTACATTGTCTTTTTTTTTTTTTAATTTCAGATTCAAGGGGGTACACATGCAGGGTTGTTACATGGGTATACTACATGTTGTTGAGGTTGGGGATACGGATGGTCCCACTACCCAGGTGGTGAGCATAGTATCCCATAGGTAGTTTTTCAGCTCACATTTCCCTTGGTCAATCATTCCCCAGTGTACTAATCCCATCTTTGTATCTACGTGCATTCAATGTTTAGCTTTTATTTACATGTGAGAATGTGTGGTATTTGGTTTTATGTTCAGGTGTTAATTTGCTTAGGATAATGGCTTCCGGCTGCATCCACATTGCTACAAAGAATATGATTTCATTCTTTTTTAGGGTTGTATAATAATCCACGGTATTTCTGTTTTTTTTTTTTTTTTTTTTTTTTGAGATGGAGTCTCGCTCTGTCGCCCAGATTGGAGTGCAATGGCCGGATCTCAGCTCACTGCAAGCTCCGCCTCCCAGGTTTATGCCACTCTCCTGCCTCAGCTTCCCGAGTAGCTGGGACTACAGATGCCCACCACCTCGTCTGGCTAGTTTTTCGTATTTTTAGTAGAGACGGGGTTTCACCGTGTTAGCCAGGATGGTCTCGATCTCCTGACCTCGTGATCTGCCCGTCTCGGCCTCCCAAAGTGCTGGGATTACAGGCTTGAGCCACTGCACCCAGCCAGTAATCCATGGTATATATGTGTGTGTGTATATATATAGATATTTATATTATAAAATATTTTATGTATCTATATAATATTTTCTTTATCCAACCCACTATTAATGGACACCTATGTTAATACCAGGTCTTTGCTATTGTCATTAGTGTGTCAATGACCATATGGATGCAAGTGTCCTTTTGACAGAACGAGTTATTTTTCTTTGGGTACATACCCAGTAGTAGGATTTCTAGGTGTAACAGTAGTTCTGTTTTAACTTCTTTGAGAGATCTTTAAACTACTTTCCACAGTGGCTAAAGTAATTTGGATTACCACCCACAGAATATAAACATTGCTTTTCTCTGCAGCCTCACCAGCATCTGTTGGTTTTTTTTTTTTTTTTGACTTTTTGATAATAGCCATTCTGACTGCTGTGAGATGGTATCCATCTCATTGTGGCTTTGATTTGCATTTCTCTGATGATTAGTGATGTTGAGCATTTGCTCATGTTTTTTGGCCATTGTACATCTTTTGAGAAGTGTCTGATCATGTCCTTTGCCCATTTTTTAATTGGATTCATTTTGCTTAAGTTCCTTGTAGATATCTGTATATTAGATCTTCGTCACATGCATAGTTTGCAAATATTCTCTCCCATTCTGTAGGCTGTTGGTTGACTGTTGGTTATTTCTTTTGCTGTGCACAATCTCTAGATTAATTAGGTCCCACTTGTCAATTTTTGTTTTCATTGCAATTGCTTTTGTCGACTTAGCCATAAGTTATTTGCCAAAGCTGATGTCAAGAAGGGTATTTTGTAGTATTTCTTTTAGAATTTTTATACTTTGAAGTCTTACATTTAAGTCTTAATCCACCCTGAGTTAATTTTTGTATATGATGAAAGGTAGGGGTCTAATTTCAGTCTTCTACATATGGCTAGCCAGTTATTCCAGCACCATTTATTGAAGAGGGAGTCCTTTCCCCATGGCTTATTTTTCTTGATTTTATCAAAGATGAGATAGTTGTAGGTGTGCATTTCTGAGTTCTCTATGCTGTTCCATTTGTCTATGTGTCTGTGTTTGTACTAGTATGATGCTGTTTTGGTTACTTTAGCTTTACAGTATACTTTGAAGTTGGGTAGTGTGATGTCTCTGGCTTTGCTCTTTTTGGTTAGGATTGTTTTGCCTATTTGGGCTTTTAGGTTCCATGTGAATTTTAGAATAGATTTTTCTAACTCTGTGAAAAATCGTGTTGCTATTTTGATAGGGATAGCACTGATTCTATAAACTGCTTTGGGCAGTATGATCATTTTAATGATACTGATTTTTCCATTCCATGAATATGGAATATTTTCCCACTTATTTATGTTATATTTGTCATTTTCTAAGCAGTATTGTGTAGCTCTGCCTATAGAGATCTATCACCTCCTTAGTTAGATGTATTCCTAGGGGTTTTCGTTTGGTGTGTTTATCTATTGTAAATGGGATTGTGTTCTTGATTTGGCTCTCAGCTAGAATTTTACTGGTGTATAGAAATGCCATTGATTTTTGTATGTTGATTTTGTACTTTGAAACTTTACTGAGGTCATTTATCAGTTCAAGAAGCCTTTTGGCAGTCTTTAGGGTTTTCTATATATAGAATATCATTAACAAAGAAAGATAATTTTACATCCTATATGGACGCCTTTTATTTCTTTCTATTGCCTGATTTCCCTGGCTAGGCTTCTAGTACTATGGTGAACAGGAGTGATGTGAGTGGGCATTCTTGTCATGTTCCAGTTCTCAAGGGGAATAATTCCAGCTTTTCTGCAGCCAGTATGATACTGGCTGTGTGTTTACCATAGATGGCTCTTATTTTTATGATACGTTTCTTCAATGCCTAGCCTGTTGAGGGTTTTTATCATAAAGGAACATTGGACTTCATTGAAGGCTTTTTCTGCATCTATTGACATTATGTGGTTTTTAATTTTGGTTCTGTTTATGAGGTGAATCATATTTATTGATTTGCTTATGTTGAGCCAACCTTGCATCCCAGGAATACGGCTTGATTGTGGTGAATTAACTTTTTGCTATGCAGCTGGATTCTGTTTGCTAGTATTGTACTGAGGAGTTTTGTGACTATATTCATTAGGGACATTGGTCTACAGATTTCTTATTTCATTGTGTCTCTTTCAGATTTTAGTATGAGGATGATGCTGGCTTCGTAGAATAAGTTAAGGAAGGTTTTTTTAAAAAACAGCTTCAGGAGGATTGGTATCAGTTCTTCTTTGTACATCTGGTAGAAGTCAGCTCTGAATGCTGACCTACGAAGCTACTGTTCCAGGGCTCTTTTTGGTTTGCAATTTTTAAATTACTGATTCAATTTCAGCATTTGTTATTGGTCTGTTCAGGTATTCACTTCCTGCCTGGTTCAATCTTGGGAAGTTGTGTGTTTTCAGTAATTTATGCATTTCCTCCAGATTTTCTATTCTGCATATACAAAGGTTTTCAAAATTGTCTCTGAGGATTTATTTTTTATATTTCTTTGAGATCTTCTGTAATGCCATCTTTGTCATTTCTGGTTACACTTGTTTGGATCCTTTCTCTTTGTTAATCTAGCTAGCAGTCTATCAATACTGTTTATGATTTCAAAAAACCAACTCTTAGTTTCATTAATTTTTTGCATGAACTTTTGCATCTCAATTTCATTCCGTTCTTTGCTGATTTTAGTTATTTCTTCTGCTAGCTTTGGGGTTGGATGTTTTCATAGTTCCTCCATGTGTAATGTTAGGTCGTTAATTTTAAATATTTCTAACTCCTTGATGAAGGTGTTTAGCACTGTAAACTTTCCTTTTAACGTTGCTTTAGCTGCATCCCAAAGATTTTCATTAGTTCTGTCTCTATTTTCCTTACTTTTAAGCAAGTTTTTGATTTCTGTCTTAATTTCATTGTTCACCCAGGATTTATTCAGGAGAAAGTTGTTCAATTTCCATGTTTTATGTAGGTCTGAGAGATCTTCTTGGTATTGATTTCCACTTTTATTGCCTTGTGGTCCAAAAGAGTACTTGGTAGTATTTCAATTTTTTGAATTGAGACTTGTGTTATCACCAAGTATGTGTCAATCTTAGAATATGTTCTGTGTGCAGATGAGAAGAATGTATATTCTGTGGTTGTTAGGTAGAGTATTCTGTAGATGTCTATTAGGTCCAATTGCTCAAGTGTTGAGTTTAATTCTGGAATTTGACAGTTTTCTGCCTGAATGATCTGTCAGTGGGGTGTTGAAGTCTCTGACTATTAAAATTTGACCAAATTTTTTCACAGGTCAAGAAGAACCTGTTTTATGAGTCTTTGTGCTCCAGTGTTGGGTGTGTATATATTTAGGATAGTTAAGTCTTCCTGTTGAATTGAACCCTTTTTCATTTTGTAATGCCCTTCTTTGTCCTTCCTGATTGCTATTGGTTTAAAATCTATTCTATCTGATATGAGAATAGCAGCTTTTACATTTTTTTTTTTTTTCCATTTGCATGATAGATCTTTTTCTGCCTCTTTACTTTGAGCCTGTGGTATTATTACACATGAGGTGACTCTCTTGAAGACAACAGACAGTTGGTTCTTGTCTTTTTTATCTAGCTTGCCACTCTATGCCATTTAACTGGGGTTTTGAGACCATTTACATTCAGGGATAGTATTGATATGTGAGATTTTGATCCTGTTATTTTGTTAGCCGGTTGTTTTGTAGACTTGACTGTGTAAATGTCTTATGTTGTCTGTGAGCTCTGTGCTTAAGTATGTTTTTGTGGTAGCAGGTTTTGGTGTTTCATTTCCATGTTTAGCACTCCCTTAAGGATCTCTTGTGAGGGTAGTCTAGTGTTAACGAATTCCTTTAGTACTTGCTTATCTGAGAAGTATTTTATTTCTCCTTCACTTAGGAAGCTTAGTTTGGCAGGATATGAATTTATTGGTTTGAATTTCTTTTCTTTAAGAAAGCTGAAAACAGGCCCCTATCCTCTTCTGGCTCGTTAGGTTTCCACCACAGGTGTCTTTTTTCTTTTCTTTTCTTTTCTTTTCTTTTTTTCTTCCTGAGATGGAGTCTCACTCTGTTGCCCAGGCTGGAGTGCAGTGGTACAATGTCAGCTCACTGCAACCTCCGCCTCCCAGGTTCAAGCAATTCTCCTGCCTCAGCTTCCCAAGTAGCTGGGATTACAGGTGCACATCACCATGCCAAGCTAATTTTTGTATTTTTGGTAAAGACAAGGTTTCACCATGTTGACCAGGCTGGTCTTGAACTCCTGACCTGATGTGATCTGCCTTCCTGGGCATCCCAAAGTGCTGGGATTACAGGTGTAAGACACTACACTTGGCCTGTCTTTAAGATTTGTTTTTGTTGTTGAATTTGGTGAATCTGACGGCTATGTGCCTTGGGGTTGGTCATCTTGTATACTATCTTGTCAGAATTCTCTGTATTTCTTAAATTAGTATGTCCAAATCTCTAGTGAGATAGGGGAATTTGCCATGGACTATATCCTCAAATGTTTTCCAAGTTGCTTACTCTCTTTCCTCTGTCAGGAATGCCAATGAGTTGTAGATTTGGTGTCTTTATATAAACTCATGTTTCTCAAGGGTTTTGTTTTTTTTAATTGTTTAT
This sequence comes from Piliocolobus tephrosceles, assembly GCF_002776525.5. Lineage (NCBI taxonomy): Eukaryota > Metazoa > Chordata > Mammalia > Primates > Cercopithecidae > Piliocolobus > Piliocolobus tephrosceles. The sequence continues at coordinate 2,064,027 of NW_022324309.1, forward strand.
TTTTTTTCTTTTTGTCTGACAAAGTTGACTTGAAGAACTGGTCGTTAAGCTCTGAGATTCCTTCCTCAGTTTGCACTATTCTGTTGTAACGCTTCTGACAGCATTATGATTTTTTTTTTTTTTTCCCCGAGACAGGATCTCACTCTGTGGCCAAGGTTAGAGAGCAGTGGCATGATCACAGCTCACTGCAGCCTAGACCTCCCTGATTCAAGTGATCCTCTTACCTCAGCTTCCCAAGTAGTTGGGACTATAACTGCACACCACCACACGTGGCCAATATTTGTAGAGAATGGGAGGCTGACCTTAAACTCATGGGCCTTGAGGTCCTTGACGTCAAACTCAGGGACCTCGAACTCTTGCCTTGGTCTCCCTAAGTGCTGGGATTACAAGCATGAGCCACTGTGCCTGGCCTATTATGAAATTCTGGAAGCAAATTCTTCAATTGAAGAAGTTCATTTGATTCCTTCTTTAAAATGGCTATTTTGTCTTTTAGCTCTTGGGCTGTTTTATGAAATTCCTTGAATGCGTTGGATTGGGTTTCAACTTTTTCCTGGATCTTGGTAAGCTTTGCTGCCACCCAGATTCTGAATTCTCTGTCTGTCCAGTAGAGTCATTACAATCTGGTTAAGAACTATTGCTGATGGGTTAATGTGTTTGTTTCAGCATAAAGAGACACTCTGCCTTTTTGAATTGCCAGCGTTTCTTGCACTGATTCTTTTTCATGTGTGAGGGCTGATGTTACTTTAACTGTGACATAAGTTGAGTATAGTCAGTTGGCTCCATTTCTGGGTGCATGCAGAGAGCCAAGGCTCTGTACCTAATCTTTATTTATGTCTGGATTTTTGCCTTAGGTTTCACAGGTGCTGTATGCTGGCATAATATTTTTGGTGTTTCATTTGGGCCGTAATCCAGTAGGTGCTCCTTAAGAGTGGTGACCAGCAGATAGCCTCTTACTCAGCCATGTAGCTCTTTTGTATTTTGGCATACGCACAGTAGTACTCTGTGGTCAGGGTAGAGAGAGCTGACAACCTCACCAGGTCTGCCTGTAGGCCTTGGAGGAGCCCCTTTTGATCACTGGCACCACGTTCACATTTTCCTTCTTAGGTGTTCTGGTCTACAGAGCTCCCTAAGGCAGAGACTGTGGCTGGCAGACAGGCTATACCCTTCCCGGAACGCCCTTCAGAGGAAGGCATGCCCTGCTCCCCCGACGTCCTGAGAGTCCAGGGATCTCAACCTTTTCAGTATCCTGAGAGGGAGGGCGTCCTCCCCACCCCCTGCTTGTGGCTCTGCCCAAGTTAGGAGCAGGGTGAAGTTGAATCCTATCCAGTTACGAGCAGGATGAGTGGAGTCACCCAATCCACCATCCAAGTGCTCCCTGGGGGAACACAAAGCTCTGCTAAACCACAAGAGTTTAGCAGGTTTTCTGTCAAGAAGGAGTAGAGCAATCTGACCATCTCCAGCACCATGACTGAAGCCTCTGTCAGGGCCATGGCACCTGGTACCAACCAGGCTGCTCCAGAGTCCAAGGCCTGTGGGGGTCCCCATGGACTTAAGTGTTGTCTCTGCAAAAACTCGGTGTAGCTCTCTGTATCAGTCTAGAGGCCCAAGGGAGTCATGGGGTTTTCATATTCCCAGGATTGCACAGGTCACTATGGGAAGTGTGGATCCCCTGAGGACTCTCACTCACTAATTCTTTCCCTATGTTGAGGAGCTTCTCCTGGCTCCATGCTGGCCCCAGGCAGGTGGCTGCCCAGCTTCGATCTTCTCTGTTCTCCAAGTCCCATTTCTCCCTTGATGCATCCTGACGTGGTTTCTTAGATGATCCACTTGGAGAGTCCATGTTTACTCATCACTGTTTCCTCTCCATGAGAGTAGTGCACACTAGATCCTCTAGTCTGCCACTTTGAACCCTAAGTCCTAGTCTTTTAGTAGCCTTCTCTTCATAAACCTAAATTTTCAGAGGCCAAATGGTACTAACTTTAGTGACTGCTGGTGTCATTTTGTGAAATTGGAAAAGCATACTTCCAAGCAATATGTTTACCAAAAAAGGAAAAAGCTAATGAAGGCAATGGATAAAAATTTAGTCAGTTATCCTAATTTTATATAATGTTAGAATTGAAGGGGGTAAATTAGTTGGTTAACTTTCTTTTTTACATGTGAGAATCTTAGTTTAATGTTGCATGTTTTGAGTTTTGAGTTTTTTTAACTTATTTTCAACATAATTTATTTAACTGAAACTTTATATAATTGTTATGAGCATTTTCCTAAAGGCAGATTTCTTCAATGGAGGCAATTTTGATTCACATATAATTGTAAAAAGTAGAAAAATATCCATTATACGCTTTTCCCAGTTTTCCCTAATGAAGGCACCTTATAAAACTACAGTATTCTATCACAACCAGGATCCCAACTTTGGCGATGTAATCACCCATCTAATTCACATTTCCTCAGTTTTATGTGTGCTTTGTGTGTGCATTCAGCTCTCCACAATTTATTACTTACATAGGTCCACGAATAACCACCATCAAGACACTCCACAGTTCTAACACCACAATGGATCCTCATGATGCCCTTTTATACCCACACCCACCTCCTTCCAGTCAGTCCCCGGTTGGTTAGCTTTAATAATGATGTACTCCATTTTACAAAATACTTCAAAATAAATTATACTAAGCCAAATATGATTTTCTTTTGTCATTAGGAAACTGGAGATGTGGTCTCTTGAGCACTCATAAACATTGGAGACTTCAGGTCTGGGGACTCTGACTTTTTCTCAATCTAAATATTCACTGCCTGTATGCTCTCCTCAAAGCCTATGATCATAAGCAGTATCTAGTCTCTGAACTTCCAAGTGTTTATCTCTAGCACAAACCTCTTGCAGGAGTTCTAGACTTACATTTCCCATTGCCTACTTGAGTTTCAGCTTATGTGAAGACAAGGCACACTGAAATTAACAAGTGCAGAATAGAATCTCAATTTTCAGCTTCCTACCCCAATCATTCATGAGTAATGCCATGTGATAAATGGCATGCCTCTCTACCAGTTGCTCAGGCCCAAAACCTACATGTCATCTTCGACATCCTCTCCCTCACAGTCCACATCCAATCCACCTAGAGTCATGTAGAGCAAAACCTAGAACCACATAGTTGAGACCTAGGCAGACCAGTATGCAGGGATTTTCAGGTATTATGAGTCCCTGATCAGGTCTTTCTCTCCCTTTCCCTCTTTTGCACCCCCTCTCTTTCTTTGGGTGTACGTGTACATTACAGTGTTTCTCTAGCCACTTCAAGCACTATTTCAATTTGCCAGTATGGCTGCAAACTCTGTCACAGTGAAAATAATTATCTTTCTTTACTGAACCATTAGTAGAATTTAAATAAGTGGTTGCGCGTGCACACCCACACACACCCACACACACCCACAGAGAGAGAGAGAGAGAGAAGGGAAGGGGAGGAGAATTAAATAAAAGCATGAATGGACAAAATTTAGATCTAGGGCACTATAATTTAAAATGTTTCCATGTTGTTCCCTAAAAAATAAGAAAAAAATTAAAAAATTAAAAAATATATTGTTGACCCACTAAATCCTAGTGCTGGATTTAGGCTGTGAGATAAATAAAGTAAGAATATGTGAACTCTGGGGTTTGTAATAGAGGTCAGAGGTAAGGCTTCACTCTACCACAGCAATTTCACCTTTTAATGTCATTTTCTTTTAACTTCTGATTTCAACATTTTATTTAACAATAGATTACTTTCCTCACAGATGTCCTTCCCTGGAAGATAATATTTTACAGGTCTTTTTAAAAGGGTCACTCATCCTTGATCATAACAGATACCTAATGTATCTTTATTATCTGCAATGCTTCTAGTTTCTATTATACAGATAATTTTGTCACTTCAATTATCAAAATATTTGACAAATATTTAGTACAGAAAATATGCTTTTATTTTCCTCCTGTTCATTACCCAGGGATTACTGTTTCCACATTCAGAATTCTCTAGGTTAGGGAATTCTTGAATTGGACTTTTGGAAGCCTGTAAACTATTGAAATTGTGAGCAAAATTTTGTAGAGATGCGTATTTTTTCCCTTGGGGAATTATTTGAATTTCATAGCTTATTTGAGGTTCTCAAAAGGGTGATTAATTGAAAAGAGATAAAGAACCATGAATCTTCTGTATGAAAGCCTCTATTATTTCATTCTAGGAGAGGCCATATGACTTTTGATACATAAACCAGGGAAAACAGTCACCTCAGTCCTACACATCTTCAGACTTACACTTAGAGATTTTCTGAATTCTTTGTAAAGGAACACTAAAATATAGGGTCTTAATAATGTTAACCTGAATGGCATGATTTTATTAATTCTATATACATGTTTTCTATGCCAACAGTACAGCATACCCTGTTGCAGGATTTTCAGTAACTACTAAAGTTGTGGCTCTCCAGGAGTTCATATTTTATATTTAAAAAAGTAAAAATAGTAAGTAAAACAGATTATCATTATGGGTATTCAATCATGAGAAAAATGTTTTTCTGGATTGACAGTATCAGGATGGATTTGCAAAGATAGAAATATTAAAAATGGAGAAATTGAGGCCAGCCATGGTGGCTCACACCTGTAATCCCAGCACTTTGGGAAGCTGAGGCAGGTGGATCACTTGAGGTCAGGAGTTCGAGACCAGCCTGGCCAACATGGTGAAACCCCATCTCTACTAAAAATACAAAAATTAGCCAGGCGTGGTGGAAGGCACCTGTAACCAGCTACTACAGAGGCTGAGGCAGGAGAATTGCTTGAACCCAGGAGGCAGAGGTTGCAGTGAGTCTACGTCGCATTACTGCACTCCAGCCTGGGAGGCAGAGTGAGATTCCATCTCAAAAAAAAAAAAAAAGAGAGAGAGAGAAATTAATGACCTATTGTAATAGTCTATTAATCTTGCCTTACAAATATCAAACCCTAGGCTCTCCTTGCCCAGTTACTCTCCTGTTGCATGGGAGCGGCTCTGGGAAATAGGAAGGTCTTCGAGATCAGCAAATCTCCCTTTGCAGAAGTCCTAGGGAGAACCGGAAGCCTGTGCTGGAAGCCAATTATCCTACATTTAAGAAAAAGTTAAATATAGCATAAAATAACTTCACTAAGTTTTACCCAACAGCTTTTTTTTTTGTTTGTTTTACAACTTATTATATTGCTCTTCTAGTACTTTAAAAACTATGAACATCGGCCGGGCGCGGTGGCTCAAGCCTGTAATCCCAGCACTTTGGGAGGCCGAGACGGGCGGATCACGAGGTCAGGAGATCGAGACCATCCTGGCTAACACGGTGAAACCCCGTCTCTACTAAAAATACAAAAAACTAGCCGGGCGAGGTGGCGGGCGCCTGTAGTCCCAGCAACTCGGGAGGCTGAGGCAGGAGAATGGCGTAAACCCGGGAGGCGGAGCTTGCAGTGAGCTGAGATCCCGCCACTGCACTCCAGCCCGGGTGACAGAGCGAGACTCCGTCTCAAAAAAATGATGAAAAAAAAAAAAAAAAGAAAAACTATGAACATCAAAAACTTGAATTCATTAAATTTACTTATATCTTAAAGAAAAAATATCTTTTAAAAATGTTTTTCACAGCACTGTTTAGCATCATTGCCCTCTCTAATAAATCTGTTTTCTAGAACCAAGATAAATGTCCTTATATTAATATTGTCAATCACTGAAAAGGGGGATTAATAACTGTGTTTTTCCATAATGATGTCTTTGTATATGTTAATCCTAGTTAATTGCACTCTTCCGTCTCCTACTGAAAAAAAATCAATTAGTTTTTTCTCTTAGTCCCCACACCAATTATGTCATACTCTTTTCGAGTGATTTGCATTGTTATTTTCTTATAATATTTATCTTTATCCTTTATTGTGAAAATATAAGTAGACTAGGGTTTATGATGTTATGTAAATTTGGTGTTCTCCCTGAGATTAATTCCTAGCTGGTCCACTGTATTTACATCATCTGTAAATCTCGTGATTTACAGACAATACATTACAATAAATAATCAGTACAAATCTAATGCTGATTCCAAAAGAACACACTTCCTAACACTTTCTTGCTTACTACATCTAGCAGCCCAGTGTTTCATTTGGAAATGCCAAATATGCATATATTTTGCACCTCGGCCTCAAAACATTGGTCAAAAGCTTTATTAAGTATTTATTAGCAAATTAATTTACCTTATCAATAAGTGTCAATCCTCCACCATCACTTGAATCAAAAATTATTTACAAAAAAGATAGAGCATAACTCTACCCAACTGACTGTGATCATTTCTGCTGTTTTCCTTGCTGGCTCCCTACACTCTCAGCCCACAAACACATGAGCTCTGTCCTCAGCTGTTCTAGGCCTCAGTGTCTGCAGTAATTTCTCAATGCAATGTTACACGTAAGCACACAGTTGGGCCTCTCTCCTTGAGTTCCAGCTTTGCACTTCCAACTGAAGGCCAGGCCTTTGCTTTCAGGCATCTTACAACGACCTCAAACTAAAACTGAACTGATTTTATCACCCATTCCTCAATATGGTTCCCCTATTTCTGCATATGATTCTCATTACCCTTGATTAGGTGAAAATTTCCAAGGGGGTAGAGGGAAGAGAAAGGAGGGAGGAAGGAGAGGGGAAAAAGGAGAGGAGGAGGGAGAGGGAGGAGGAAGGAGGGAAAAGGAGGATGAAAACAGTGAGGGAGGAAGCAAATGAATAAGAATACACAACCATGGGCTTGGTACGGTAGCTTACGCCTATAATCCCAGCACTTTAGGAGGCCAAGGTGGGTAGATGGCTTGAGGCCAGGAGTTGGAGACCAGCTTGGGCAACATGGCAAAACCCCTCTCTATTAAAAATGAAAAATTAACCAGGTGTGGTAGCTCATGACTGTAATCCCATCTACTCCAGGGGCTAAGGCACATGGTGGAGGTTGCAGTGAGCCAAGATGGCGCCACTGCACTCCAGCCTGGGCAACAGAGGTAGACTCTGTCTCAAAAAAAAAAAAAAAAAAAAAAAAGGAAAGAAAGAAATATAAGGCTATGAATAAGAGAGAATGACAACCAAACACCACCATACACTTTAGCCTAAGATTCGGGACTTCCCACATTTTATACCAATCTACCTTTCTAGCCTCTTGGATAATTGCATTATCTACACATACAGATTTATTCATTATTGACCAAACATGTTACATTTCCTGAATCATGTATTTCTCTTGACTGGGATCCCTTTTTTCACTCCCTTCATTGTCCAGGTCAATCTCCAAATCTTCTTGGAAGATGATAAACCAATTACTTAACAACAAAGCAGGTAATAGCTGATGACACAGCCTTCATAGTTGTCTTACTGTGGAACTTTTCAGGTATTTATGACTTTTATGTATTTCACCTTACCCTAAAGATAGAAATAACACAAATTCACCTCTAATGGTAAACAACTTGTCTTAATTTTATTCCAAAACAGAATAATTTCACCTGTATTTGAAAGGTTCTTGGACTCTAATATCCCCTTTGTGTTGACCCATTTTCCAAGAGGCAACCCCCTCAAAAACAAAAATAAAAAATAAAAACCAGTCTTTTTCCTTAATCATTGAGAATTAGCTAATGACTACAAGGTAACTAATGTTCTTTTTGTAATTTCATACAACAAAAAGAACATAAGGAAACGAAGTCATTCCCAAACTCTCAAGAGCAACACATTCCCTGTGTGAAGTTATGTATGAAATAATCAGGTAGCATTCTGTCTGCTAGATACAAAGCCTTTAAAGAACTCTCTTATAGCTACCTTCTAAATTATGCATTAAAAAATCTGACTCAGAAATAGCAGTTTACCATGGATTCTTGTAGAACAGTTCTAAGAGTCTTAAAAATGCATTTCCCAAACCACATTTCCCTTTGAAAACTTAAAACAGGGAAAAGATGAATGAGTTAATTAGATACAAAATTACCCTATGTGAACTGAACTAAACTATATTAAATAATGGATCAAAATGTTCAAAGGCAAGAACATAAGAAGTTTAACCTCAGACATAAAAACCATGGGACTTCTACAGCCTAGGAAATATGCATATATATTCTCTAAGTGTGTGTATCTATATATGTATATATAATATACACACACACATACTCTACCACAAGGTAAATTCCATATATATATATATATATATATATATATATATATGAAGATACATATATATACATGTATGTATGTATATAAAACAACAGCAATAATGTGGCAAATTTTTGCATATCATGAAATATCTTTAGTATTTCATTTGGTATTAACATTTCATCTTCTGGGGAAAAGGAATGAGCTATTATTTTAAAATAATTATTTACTAACTATACTTATCTCAATAAAATAGTTGAATCTGTATTCACGTTAATAGTGAAATAATGCTAAGATTAAAGGAGCTTACCATTAAGTAAAGTAACAAAGACACTCACTTTTCCAGACCTTTCCCAGAGCAGATCTGAACGCACTTGCATACCAGAAACTGTCCTAAATTTTTTGTAAACATTATCTCATTTGAACCTCAGAGCCATGTTTCATCCTCATCTTTCATTCTTTCATTTACTATATGCAAGTGTCCAACAATAGGAAACACAAGTAACATTACAACAGTACAAGGATTAATATTTATTTGATGTTTAATTTGTTAAAATGCAGAAAAAGAGGCATATGTAAATATCTATGATGCAAAGTATAATATGACAGGCTTTTGGGTTATAATGGAGGAACTATAAGCTCTTCATACATTTTTTCTCTCACCCAGTATAATAAAAGTGAACAGACACAGGGGCAGAAAGGCTTTCTGAAGGAGGCAGAATTTCTCATGGGTCGTGGAATGGAGAAGTAGGAATTCCAAATGAAGAGAATAACATGAGGTAAAATTAAAATCCAAGAAAATAAACGGTGTGAACTAGGAACAGGGAGTAATTCACTTTATCTAGAACACAGGCCATAATTGTTACATGGGAAGGAAAAGCTGAAATGCAGATGGGGCCACACTGAACACCACAACTGCTGAAAGCTTAACAAAGGAGTCTGAATTTCATTTTTTTTTTTTCCTATATTCAAAGTTCGGTCATGATGAGATCAGGAAGGTGTTTCAATGATGTTTATCTAAAAACAAAAATATGTAGGATTGGAAAGAGAAAGTAGGTAAGAGATTACTGTCATGCTCCATATGTGAAACAGTGAAGCCTCCAGCTATGGCAATGGCTATGAAATAAGACAAGAGTAGCAGATAATGCGGTATTACAGAGGAACCAGCAGTATGGAGTAATGCAGTTGGAAAGGCAATAAAAAAGGAAGGGATTGAGATTATGAGTCAGAAGGGTGAATACGACATTAATGAAAGAACTAGGTATTGGATGAAAAAGAAAGTGACATTTAAATCTACTGAATTTCAGAAGTTTCATATCCATCAGTTTACCATGGGTTTAAGTTACACAGTGTGAAACAAGGAGCTGATCTACCTAAAAAGTGTGGGTAGCAAGCAGCAGTGATATTCACAGTAAGCACAGTGAACTTGTTCTTTATTACTGCAGTTTTTTTCAGTGGATCTAACTAAGTGCAAAATCCCAATATCTTCTAAATTCTCAAACTCTACAAGGTAGTGAACCTATCTATCTTTTTCAAATCCTATTGCTCTTTGTATCTGACCATGTATACAGAGAGTACACAAACTTTTGACCATGGTTCACAGACTGATATTTAAGCCTTGTTCATCATATATCAGAATCATGAAAATACTTTGCATATAGGCAATGAAAGCATTTTAGACATTTACTAGTAATAACAGAAGTCTTTCTGCCAGTTTGTAACAAAAAGCTAGAAGTAATCATTGTCATCTATTACATAAGTAATATTCTGCTAAGATAACATATCACTTGGCCCTGCTCTATCTAAGGTGATTAGGGAAAACAGAAGTATTTAACTTTTTTCTAGTCTAAAGCAAAGATAATTTATTTTGAACCAAGAAGATATTAATCAGATAAAAAGCATAAAATATCACTGATACTCTTTTGTGAGTATACATAATCACTTTTGCCACAGCCTTTTCAAAATGCTTTAAAAAAAAGCTTTATATGAAAAATGAGAAGCTGTGCTGATCAAAACAAATGAACAATTAAAAACAAAATCTAATGCTGTGAGCCTAGTATATAGTGTCAAATAAATTTTTTAAAATAAATGATTCAATGTACTGTATAGAAGGAATTTACTGGATATATGATATTCTTTGTTACTGGCTGATTTCCTGAAGCTTTTCCTGTTAACTATTTCCTTATCTCCTTGGTTCTTCTCTAAACCCACTCCAATCAGGTTTGCTCTCAACCATCCAAGGAGTCTGCCCTTATCAAAGTCAATAGTGTTTTCCAACTTGACAAATCCAAAGTTTACTTCATTGTCATCTTACCAGACTTGGGAGCAGGTGGCACAGACATTAGCTTTCTCCTCCTTGAAATGGCTTATCTTGGATTCCCTGATGCCTAACTCTCTAGGTCTTCTCTCACTCCCCTGTTTCTCTTTTATACAACCTCTAAATCCTTGTGTCCACAGAACCCTGTCCTGGGCTCCTTTTCTCCTTGAGCTCTAGACTCTCCCAAAGAGTTCTGAAGATGTCCCACGGTTTAAAATACCAATGTTATCTAAATGATTCCCAAATCTGTTAAAATTAAAATTTAAGCATATTAAAATTCCAGACTTCTATAACCAGCCATCACCTGCTGTCTCGACATGGACAATCAATATTTGACTTCAGCATACACAAAACAGAACTCTTGATCCCCTCTCCCCAACCCACCAAAATAATGTTACTTCACAAGAAGAGGGATTATCATATACCAAGAGCCTAGAAAAGTGCCTGACTAGAACGGTCACTGGGTTAAAATAAAAATACCCTAATCAGAGAAACACATCATACTATGCTTAATATAAAAGCTCCATCAGGTAAACATTGACAATCCCTAGATGCTGCCAGAAATTCCTATACTTTTATCTTGTCCCTTTAGAGGAGAGCAGGTGGTTCAGTGTTTTGACCCAGGCCACAGTTCTCAAGTGTGGGAGCAGAGGGGAATTCCAAAGGACAATACAGAGTGCCAACCCAAGAGGATGAAGAAACAGTCTCCTAGATGAAGTCTAGCAGCCTAAGAACTTCATAGGCAACACAGAGGTAGAACCAGGCCCACAAGCAAAAGATCTACAGCAGGACAATGAGTTGTGCCTGGAGAGATTACTTAAATGATTAATATGTAGTTCCTGTTCATTTTAAACAACACTGGCCCATGCCCACAGTAGGGTGAGGCCACCTGCAATTCATTCTTCAGATCACAGAGAAGTGGCTTTCCAGACCCTCAATTTGTTCTAGTCATTCCTTGCTTATATCCCAACACTGTTCTCTACCATAAAGTAAATTCCAAGCTCTTTGATCTAGTGTATAAGGCCATAAGTATTCAAATCCTTTCTTAACTCTTTAGCCTCTTCTAGTACTCCAGCAACACACACCATACCTCCCTAACAGATTCCAAGCCATTTCATGCTCCTCATGCCTTTGTTAAAGTTGTTTTCTCCCTGATGGCTAATTTTGTGTTCATCATCCAAAACTAAGAATTACTGTTTTCTTAAAACCTTTATTAAACTTCAATTAAATGTCCAAGAAAGAATTGGGTTTCCACACTCCCAAACCAACTCTATTTCCTGGCACCCAGCTAGACTGTTCCCAGCTTCGCCTACATTAGATGTGACCACAGGACAAAGTCCTCAGATAGGATGTCAGGCCAGGGGTCCTCAATTCTCACTGTGCATCAGCATTACATGGGAAAATTATAAAAAAGAGGTATTGGGTCTGACCTCCACAGACCATTTCACTTAGTCCTAGGTGAGGCCCAAGTATTAAAGCTCTTCTGTTCATTCTAATGTGCATATAAAGTTGGAGAACAGTAAAGAAATCCATGTTAATTATCCAATAAAAATGAAGATACTGCCACCCATGTGCTCCTGCTGTACAGTATACATACCCCCAGTAATATACGGATCAACTATACCATTACATTTCATACATCTATATGATTTATACATCTATACCATTTATACAACTATACCATTTTATACATCTGTCTACTGACCACATATTAATGCCTTGAGGGAAGGAATCAAACCTTGTCATTTATGTATTTTCACTGCTTAACCTAGTAACTGACATTTTTCTTAGGTATTCAATGACTTTTTTTTTTTTTTTTTGAGAGAGAGTCTCGCTTTGTCCAGCCCACTGCAGTCTCACTGCAGTCCAGCTCAGGCTGCAGTGGTGTGATCATGGCTCACTGCAACCTCTGCCTCCTGGATTCAGCAATTCTCCTGCCTCAGTCTCCCAAGTAGCTGGGATTACACGTGCGTGCCACCATGCCCAGACAATTTTTTTGTATTTTTAGTAGCGACAGGTCTCACTATGTTGGCCATGCTGGTCTGGAACTCCCAACCTCAAGTGATCCACCCACCTCAGCCTCCCAAAGTGTTGAGATTACAGGTGTGAGCCACCACGGCTGGCCAATGAACATTTTTGAATAAATAAAAGAAAAAATATATATCAAATATATAATTTTAAATTTGTTAACTATTTTCATTAAACAACCATGAAAAATAAAGATACAGTTGCTTATTATGCTTGAAACAGTACACCCATATAATCCTTTCTTATTTATTAGTAGTTGAGAGTAGACTTTGAAGTACTTTAGCAAAAATACTTTCTTTTTAGTATTACTATGACAAAGATGCGATCTCTTTGTAAAGCTGTGTTCTCTTATTTTTAAAAAGTGGAAAAGTTAGGATAACTTTCTAATTTCCATAGAGTAGAACTAGATAAAGAAGAAAAATCTAAAAATAAATGCAGGAATGTCTAAAGGTAACCTATATTCATTATCTAGGGAGATTCTGGAGAAAGAAAAGACAAATTCAACAAAACATTTTAGAAGAAACCTCATTTTAGAATACTCTTATGTAACTCTTCCACATGTAAGCCAAAGGTAAGAAACAAAATAATGCACAGTCAAATGGAGCAACACCAATAAAGCCTATAATTTGTTAGGAATATGTTAAAATTACACTGACAATTTAAAAATTTTTGAGAGCAGAAACAATACTACCAGAGACTCAAATTCATTTTAGTAAAATTAAATTCATCTTATTTACATTATGATACATTTATTTACCAAAAAAGTGAACACATATATAAATATCATGGCTACTCCAATGATTAATTTCAGAATTTCAAAAATTATATAATAAACTATTCTTAAGATCTTAAGTTTTTCCCTTGCTGTTTCCCCAAACACAAAACCTGCCATTTAATACATTTACTTACTCTCCTCAAATGTTTTGAGATTTAAAAAATATATATAATTATATATATATGAGAAAAATATGCTCATATATATGAGAAAAATATACTCCTCCAAAATATACTCGCCACCATGGCATTTATTTTTCTATTTCGGAAGTCATTTTTGAAAGTCATTTTGAAAGGTGTCCAATGTAACCGTCAGTAGAATGTGCTATCATTTCTGCTTAAGCAGACAAATTACTGTATGTTAAATGAAATCTATTATCAATCACAGGCTACTAGTTAGGAAAAAAAAGGAGACAGTGGTAGAAGTCAGTTCCCAGTTTCCTTTGGGGATTCACATTTCTCTCCCTGTTTTCCTTCTGCACACCTTGAATGAAGAGGTTTAAAATGGTTAATGCCTCATGGTTCCTGGACTTCTAGGGGAAGACACCCATGGTGACCACACCAACTGCCTATTTATTGATTTCTTTAAACTCTTAGACTCAAAGCACTTAATCTCCAAAGCAAAAGCTTCTAGGGAAAGGAAATCATGAACTTGAAGTCTACTTTTTAACCATTCATAAATATTTCTGCTTATCCCTTACAAATACCCAAACAGTTCTGTGATGCTACTTAACATGGGTGGTGTAGTCTTCAGACATGAAGAATTTGAGTGGGAGGAGGGATAAGTGAACAAGGTCTCAATTAACTTTGCTTTGACACTCAGCTAAATCTGGGTGAGTCACTTTCTTCAGTTAATGGAACGAGATCATAAAAGATTAATGAAAGCTGCTTTTGGCAGAAAAGAGCAGGATCTAGATAGCTATAAAATTTAGTTACTTAATCATCTTAAGAGACAAATATAGAAGTTAAAGGAGAATTATAGGAGTAGATAAGGTACTATGTATCCCACTCTTCAGATTCTGTTCATTTAGGATTGCATGTCTCTCTATAGTTCATAAGATGCTTACCTACCTCTTTTAATATCTCAAACACAACCCCATCTCCTCTCATACTACAGTAGTCAATGATGTGCAGATCCCCAAAACGCCATGTATTTCACACCTCCATACTGTGCATGTGCCTGTCCCTCTGCCCAGAACACCTTAGCATCTACTCATTTTGGAGAACCTCTTCATGATGTTTCCAGAAGCAGAAATTAACAACACCACTGTAGCATTTACAATAGCATTTTTTTTCTATAAACCTTGCAAAAATCTAGGTTTTATCTGTCTCTAGGTTCCTATTATTTAACACAATGCATAGTGCAAACTATATATACATATATATGTGTGTGTGTATATATATATATATGCCCTGCATGATTATAGATAATGGGCTACTAATTAATTTGAATATACTGCATTACCTTATGTCATATTTAAAAATAATCTTTAATAAGCACATTTGTTTTAGGAAAGGCAGCTGGTTAACTGGTACCACTTAAGTAATAGCATTTTCATTTAAAAAAGTGAAATAAAATTATTCTTATTAAGACTATAAAACATATAGTTTTAATATTATGTAACATTGTTTCTCTAAAATAATATATATTTGAAATTAACTGCATTTCCTTAAAGTATTCCGAAATTAAACTTTCCACTGACAGATTATTCTCCCTTCACTCTGGTTCTTTTTTTATAACATCCCGATTCAACTATATCACAGCTAACAATTTCAGATTCTTGTACTGTTATGCCACTCATTTTAGACTGTACATGTTGACCTTCTGTACTTTCTTAATATTTAATTCTATGAATATGTACCACTGCAGATACATTATTCTCAAATCAAAGAATCCAAAGTATGAAATTTTAATAGCACAATAGCTAATCTAGAAGCTACTTACATTGTTTTTATTCTTTTTTATGTTTTCTTGATAATAATAGCAATTTGTCTTTCAATTATCCCTGATTTCATATCTTAACTGTGGTATGTGCTATCTTCTATCTTAGTGTTTTAAAAGTTTCCTTCATGCCTTAATGTTAATAATTAATACGTTACTGGCTCTGACTCAAAGTAACGTAAATATCCTTTTTCAGAAGAGAGTTTCCTGTTTTTCCACTCCTGATGCTAATCCTGAAGCTCTGGGACAAAGGATATGACCAAATGATAGTCATCGATGTCATGTGGCAGCCCTGGCAAGGTTCCCTTCTCATTCTTGTCCTTTCCTTCTTGAGTGTCCAGACATTGCCTGGCTGCTGCCATCCTGCACATTTCACCAGAACAGCCCTTGATCCTGAGCTTCTGACTCTTAAGCAAGCAACATCTTTGAGATTTTCTAGGAGATTTGTGCTGCCAAAAACAAGGGGCCACATAAAGGTACACACATACAGAAGTGAGACTGTTACAGTTAGGAGGAGGAGTCTCAAACCTTTTCCTGAAACATGGAGAAGGTGGGGTAAATCTCATTGACATACACCTGAACCAGGTTCCAGCAGCTCCGCTGGCTTTAGATCCTTCCTGCCTCCCCAAGGCCTGCTCATCTATTTGTCTTCTCAGGCTATTCCTTTCTATAAAGAACAGACTAGTTTCTGTGATTTATATTGCTTTGCCTTATCTTTTCTTTTTAACCTTTGTTGGAATATAACAAAAGAAAAAATATACAGGCATACATCATTTTATTGAACTCCTCTTCATTGAACTTTGCAGATACTATGTTTTTTACACATTGAAGGTTTGTGGCAATCCTGAGTCAAGCAAGTCTATAAGTTCTATTTTTCCAACAGCATGTGCTCACTTCTGTGTCTCATTTTGGTAATTCTCACAATATTTCAAACTCATTCATTGTTATTATATCTGTTAAGGTGATCTGTGATCAGTGATCTTTGGTGTCACTATTGCAACTGTTTTGAGGCACCATGAACTGCTCCCATATAAGACAACAAACTCATTCAATAAATGTTATGTGTGTTCTGACTGACCAGCCATTTCCTCATTTCTTTCTCTCCGCTCAGCCCTGTCTATTCCCTAAAACACGCCAACATTGAAATTAGGCCAATTAATAACCCGATAATGGCCTTTAAGAGTTCAAGTGAAATGAAGAGTCGCACATCTCTCACTTAAGTCAAAAGCTAGAAAGGATTAAGCTTAGAAAGGCATGTCATAAGGAAAAGCAGGTCAAATGCTAGGCCTCTTGCACCAAACAGCCAAATTGAAGGCTATGAGAAAGGTAAGGAAGCTGCAGAAGAAAAGTTTGAAGCTAGGAGAAGTTGGTTCATGAGGTTAAAGGCAATAAGCCATCTCCATAACATGGAAGTGCAAGGTGAGGCAGCAAGTACTGATGTAGAAGCTGCAGCAAGTTATCCAGAAGATCTAGCTAAGATCATTGAAGACAGTGACTAAACTAAACAACACATTTTAATGTAGATGAAACAGCTTTCTATTGGAAGATGCCATCTAGGGATTTCATAGCTACCGAGAAGAAGTCCATGTCTGGTTTCAAAGCTGCAAAGGATGGGCTGATTCTCTTGTTAGTCGCTAATGAAGCTTGTGAGTTTAGGTTGAAGCTAATGCTTCAGAATAGTAAGCGATTACTATTCTAAAAACATTAGAGATTTCAAGAATCATGCTAAATCTACTTTGCTAGTGCTCCATAAATGGGACAACAGAGCCTGGATGACAGCACATATGTTTCCAGCATGGTTTACTGAATATTGAGACTTCTAAGAAAATAAAGATTCATTTCAAAATAGTATTGCTTACTGACAATGCACTTAGTAACCCAAGGGTTCTGATGGAGATGTACAAGAAGATTCACAATGATTTCATGCCTGCTAACATAATATCCACTCTGCAGCCCATGAATCAAGAAGGAATTTTGACTTTCAAGTCTTACTATTTAAGAAATACATTTCATAAAGCCACAGTTAGTGATTGCATGATGGATCGGAGCAAAGTAAACGGAAAACCTTCTGGAAAAGATTCACCATTCTAGGTGCCATTAACACACTTGTGATTCAAGGGAGGAGGTAAAAATGTCAACATGAACAAGCATTTGGAAGAAGTTGATTACAATCCTCATAGATGCCTTTGAGGGATTCAAGACTTCCGTGAAGGAAGGAACTGGAGATGTTCAAGAAATAGCAAGAGAATTCGAAATAGAAATGGAGCCTAAAGATGTGACTGAATCGCTAAAATCTCGTGATAAAACTTGAATGGATGAGGTATTGTTTCTTATGGATGAACAAAGAAAGTTGTTTCTTGAGGTGAAATCTAATCCTAGTGAAGATGCTGTGAACACTGTTGAAATGACAAAGGATTTAGAATATTTATACAAATGTAGCTGATAAAGCAGTGGCAGGGTATGAGAGGACTAATTCCAATTTTAAAAGATGTTCTTCTGTGGATAAAATATTATCAAACAGTGTCAGATATTATTCAGAAATCTTCTGTGAAGAGTGAATCACCGTGGCAAACTTCATTGTTGTCTTATATAAAGAAACTGCTATAGCTAACCTAGTGAGTAAGCAGCCATCCACATCAAGGTGAGACCATCTACCAGCAAAAAGACTTGCTGAGGGCTCAAATGATTGGTACCATTTTTTAAAACATACAGTATTTTTAAATTAAGGTACATAGGTTATTTTTTAAACATAATGTTATTATACACCTAATAGACTACAGTACAGTACAAACAAAAATTTTATATACAGTGTGAAATTTTTAAAAATTGTGTGACCTGCTTTATTGCAATATTCACTTTGTGGCAGTGGTCTGGAACTGGACCCACAATATCTCCAAGGTATGCTTGCATGGCATTCAGGGAAAAAAAGTGTCTTGGCTGCTTTCTAAACAATTTGTTTTCATAATTTCTGTAAAATGATTATTATTTGTCCTTATTTACAGGGGTACTCTTTCTTTTTGTTTTAAAATCAATCAAAGATAATCCTCAAGCTTTTCTTTCAAATCTCAAAACTGAAAGAAATTATAGTTTTAGCTCAGACATATAAAGAGCTTGGAAGTCATCACTCCCACCCTTAGAATAAAAAGCTGGGCAAGCTGCAAATCATTGACTTTTATTGAACTTCTCAGAGAACTGAGGGTGCAGGGGAAACCACTAACCAAAATCTAGAAAGACGGGCAAATCCAGAAAGACGCAGTACTTGGAGCAGAAGTTGCTGTATGCCATGAGTGGTAGAAACATTTACTTGTCTAGTAATTTTGAAAAATTACTAGGAGCTGGGTGCAGATAGTAAGAAATTCCTGGAGCCACAATCATAAAGATGCCCCCAAACTTTGCTGGACTTTCCTTTTAGTTACCCCACCAAGTTCTCACAGTGAGGATCCAAAAAAGATCCCCATATGGCCATGGCAGAAAAAAGGAGGAGAAAGTCATTGTTCAATCTCCCAGATCCTTCTCTTCAACAAAAGCAGAAAGGTTTTGCCTGAGGAAAACACTGAAAACTTATCCCAGGTGGAGGAAGAAAATACCACCCCACTCCAGCCCCCTTGACTCACGTACTGAAAAGCAAAAACAAAAAACAGAGTGAACAGGAGACAGTACTTCAGAAAAAGAGACTAGGAAACTGCAGTCAGGGAAGAGAATGAAGAACACGGTAGTAGGAGGGAGCAATCCTTCTAGACCAGAGACAAAACCACGAAGGTTATAGGTCCACTAAAAGATTGAGATTTAATCAGATTAAAGGACATTCTATCTCTCCAACACCTTACCACAACACCAACACAGTTCCAGGATGACAAGAGTGGATTGGTGACAGCTAAAAGAGCTGTAGGATGTAGACTTTCTCTGGGGTGGAGTACTTAGGGAAGCCCAGTCAAAAGGGGAAACAAAAATAAGGATACTGGAAGAATTTGAAGTTTCTCGTACTTATGGCTACAAGAACCATTAAACATTAAACACAGCTCAACTCCTACTCAGATTAACATAAATATTCATATGAAAGCCTTAGTTACCTCAGTTCTCAGTTCTCTTTACCTGATATATCTGGCTTACAACAAAAAAATTATGAGGCACGTCAAAAGCAAAAAAACAAAAGAAACAGTCTGGAGAGATAAAGCAAGCATCTGAACTAGATTCAGATATGAGACAGATGTTAGAATTATCAAACAAGGAATTTAAATTACTATTATTAATAGGCTAAGGGCCCTAATGTAAAAAGTTGAAAACATGCAAGAACAATGCATAATACAAGCAGGAGATGGAAACTACCAAAAAATCAAAAGGAAATGCTAGAAATAAAAAAAAAAAAAAAAAAAAAAACATCGTGAAAGAAATGAAATATGCCTTCGATAGGATCATTAGTCTATCGTATTAGCAATCCTAATACTTGACATTGCTGAGGAAAGAATCAGCGAGCTTAAAGACATGTCAATAAAATCTTCCCAACCTGAAATACAAAGAGAAAAAGAGTTGAACAAACAACAGAACATCCCAGGACTATGGGATAACACGGGTGATACAAATATGGGTGACATAAACATATCTGGAATACCAGAAAAAGAATAAAGAGGGGATAGCACAGAAGGAATATTTGAAGTAATACTAGCAGCGAACTTTCCAAAATTAAAGATAGACACTGACCCACAGATACAGGAAGCTCAGAAAAACACCAAGCAAAAGAAATACACACACACACACACACACACACACACACACACACACACACACACACACACCCTCCTAGACACAGTATATTCAAATTGCAGAAAAAATGAAAGAAAGAAAAACTCTTGAAGGAAGCCATAATGGGGAAAATAACACCTTACCTCTAAAGGGTAAAGGATAAGAACTACATTAGACTTCTCATCATAAATCATGCAAACAAAAAGACAGTGTGGTGAAATTTTCAGTGTTGAAAGAAAAAAAAACTAACAGATAATTCTATATCCAGTGAAATCATACTTTAAATGTGAAGAACAAACAAGGACTTTCTGAGACAAAAACTGAGAGACTGCATCACCACTAGTCTTGGCCTGCAAGACATGTCAAAAGAAGTTCTTCAGAGATAAGGAAAATAGTATCAGTAAGAAACCTGAATCTACATAAAGAAATGAAAAAGCATCAGAGGAAGAATACATGAAGGTAAAATATATATAATATTTTATTTTTCCTATTTTTAATTGAGCTAAAAGATAACTGTTCAAAGCAATAATAGACAGAATATATTGGGGGGTTATAGTATATTGTAAGTGAAGTGAATGACAGCAATGTCACAAGGGATGAGAGGAAGGAATTGGGTATACTCTATTGTGGAGTAGCTGCAGTACACATGAAGCCTTATAGTATAATGTTATCTGAGGGTAGGCTTACATTATTTAAAAATGTGTATTTTAAACTCTAGGATAATCACCAAAATTTTGTTTCTTAAAAAAATGTATAAATAGTACACCAAAAGATAAAAAAATGGAATTCATATAAAGTGTTCAATCAAAATTAGAGAAGGGATAAAAAGTAGGGGAGGGCAAAGAACAAATGCATGGAAGTGGTAAAAGCTACAAAGATTATAAAATTTAATCTAAGTATATTAGTAATCACCTTAAATATGAGTAGCCTAAACATACCCATTAAAAGAACAAGATGATCCGTCTGGATTTAAAAAAAAGAAAACTTCGGCCAGGCGCGGTGGCTTACTTCTGTAATCCCAGCACTTTGGGAGGCCGAGGTGGGCAGATCATGAGGTCAGGAGATCGAGACCATCCTGGCCAACATGGTGAAACCCTGTCTCCACTAAAAATACAAAAATTAGCCAGGCATGGTGGTGTGTGCCTGTAATCCCAGCTACTCGGGAGGTTAAGGCAGGAGAATCAGTTGAACCCAGGAGGTAGAGGTTGCAGTGAGCTGAGATCACACCACTGCACTCCAACCTGGGCAACAGAGCAAGACTCTGTCTCGAAAAGAAAGAAAAACTTCAAGACCCAATTGCACACTGTCTACAAAACATCCACTTTAAAAATAAAGACTTAGGTTAAAAGTAAACAGATGGAGAAAGAGACACCATGTCAACCTTAGTAAAAAGAAAGCTGGAGTGGCTATATTAGCTTAAGACAATGCAGACTTCAGAAAAAGGAAAATAATCAGGGATAAAAAGGAATACTATATCACGATAAAGGAGTCAATTCTACGAAAAGACAGAACAATCCTAATACAAATATATGTACCTAATAGAGTATCAAAATATAGGAGACAAATACTGATAGAACTGAAAGGACAAATAAACAAATCTGCTATTTTTTATTGTTGTTATTGTTCAGGTCAATGCTGAGCAAGGACAAATCCACTGTTATAGTCGGAGATCTGAAATGCAAGTAGGTTTCAAATCACGGAAGACTAAAACCAGGGTGCCCATAGTCCAGCTGATCCTTTAGTAGGCAGACAACTTAAACATATTTTAAGCTAATAACATAAACTCATAGGAACATGGAAATATATTTTATAACCTTGTAACATCTAGTATATTCTCATCCATATGTAGTAACTCATTTAGAGGTCTTATAATTTCTTTGTTTTAAAATCAATCAAAAATAATCCATAAGCTTTTCTTTCAAATCTCAGAACTGAAAAGAATTATACCTCTAACTGAGACATAAAAAGAGCTTGGAAGTCATCACTCCCATCCTCATAATAAAAAGCTGAGCAAGCTGCAAATAAATGACATTTCTTGGACTTATCAAGTCTTTTCTTATAGACTCTAGCCACTATAGAAGAAAACATATGTTTTTTCACTCAACTTGGATTCCCTCATACCTACAGAGGTTTTGGACTTGAATAAAGCTTAACAAATGTCTACTGAATATCTGAATCTGAATTTTCCCACTGAATCATGTTCATCAACATTTATTTGTACAGGTGAGCTACTGTTTCACTAAAAATACAAAGTTCCAGCTGAAGTTACCTTTTAAATAGAAGATTTTGGTTTTATAGTCATCTTCTACTATTATCAAATAACTACCTGGTTTAATAAAACAATGAAATCAATTACGGTTAGTACACAAATTGTTCACAGAGTTAAAGTTCCACAGTGATTTACTATTAACTCTATTAATTTGTTGATTTGAAATGATCCACAAATTACCAATGCAAAGTAACCAATATGGATATAACTCTGAAATTAAGAGATGATTTGCAAAAGATTAAAAATAAAAATGTACATTATAGAAGTGTAACTCTTAAGGAATACATAAATTTTTAAGTGTCAGAATTTTATCAATTTAAGTTGTATATTAGGGCATAAATAATTTATACCCTCAACATAAACAAAATGCAAATACAGAAGGACCACATTATTAGACAAATCATTGGGTCTAAAAACTGAAAACTGTGAAACATGATCTTATCCCCCACCAACTTTTTTTTTTTTTTTTTTTTTTTTTTAAGACGAGTCTTGCTTTGTTGCCAGGCTGGAGCGCAGTGACATGATCTCAGCTCACTACAACCTCCGCTTCCCAGGTTCAAGCAATTATCCTGCCTCTGCCTCCTGAGTAGCTGGGACTACAGGTGCGCACCACCACACCCAGCTAATTTTTCTATTTTTAGTAGAGACCAGGTTTCACCATGTTGCCCAGGATGGTCTCTATCTCCTGCCCTCAAGATCCACCTGCCTCAGCCTCCCAAAGCTCTGTTACAGGCGTAAGCCACTATGCCCGGCCTTTATCCCATTTTTGTATGTATAGCTAGAATAACAACTGAAGAGAAAATATAATATAGACTCTGTCATCTCTTTAAATTACATATTTCAACAATCATCATCAATTTATTTCTATCTGGGTGAGCTAAATTAAAAAATTTGAAATTTCATTACTTCCATACAACTCAGAAGATCAGCATCATATCTTTATAAATACTATTTTGCAGTGAGAAATACCTATTTATTATAATTTGCCAAGCTTCCTCGGATAGGAGATGATTTTCATTTTACTCTACAGGGCATGGCCCATTTATACCTAATAGACACAAACTGATGTCCTAAAATAAGGCACATAGGGACAATTATTTACTGGATAAGAAGTACTGATATTCTTCCCCTTCTACTAAATACGTCTTTCAAAACTGCTCTCATCACTATGTGATTTATTAAAATTCAATTTTGCTCAACTTTCCAAGTAAAGTGATTATAGCAAGTAAAGTAGATCTTCATAGGCTTGTAAAAACTTCATGTTTATTCCACGAGTCAGACAGGGGAATGGAAATCATAAACCACTTACCTGACATGCATTATAAAGGAGCTGGTGTTCTAGTTTTTTAATACCCAGAATCTGCTGAAACATTTCATAGAGTTGTTCCTTGCTCAGAATAAGTTCAGACACTGCACTTAAGGTCATTCTATTTGGCTGTTTGCACAAGTCCTCTTCACCCCTGTAAATGGCATCATATTTGGCTATCCATGAGCTCAACACTGTCTCTTTGCTCAAGCCATCTATTTCTGGCAAACTCCGCACACGTTTTTCTATGTTTTTCTTAAATACTTCTCTGAAGTCATTAGCAGAACATCCTCCACTCTGAACCATTCTGGCCACTCGGTCACTCTTTAGAAAAACCTGAAAAACAAATGAACAAAAAACCCAATTACAATTAGGTGTGGGTGCTAACGCCACTTGCTTTCAGCAGTCCAGCCAGAATTTCTACAAATATTTCAGCCAAATAGTCCACAATGATTCAAAATGTTTTATAATACATGGTAACCAATGTCATAACGGTGGCCCCAAATCTGTCTAAAATGTTAAAATGTTTAGGAGACACAGCATACAGTTAAAAAACAAAAACAAAAACCTGTAAGATAGTTTACTTTGACCTGTATGTCTCCCACCTCTAAAACTAAATCCTTTAGAGTGACGTCCTTATGAATGTGATTTATGCTCTTATACACAGACTCCAGAACTCTCTCATGCCTTCCACCACATGTGTTCAGAGTGAAAGGACAGCTGTCTGTGAATCAGGAAGCAGGTCTTCACAGACACCAAATGGGCTAACACCCTGATTTTGGACTTCCCAAATCTCCAGAACTGTGAGAAATAAATGACCATTGTTTATAAGAAAAAAAAAAAAAAAAAAAGATTAGGAAAACTGGAGATATGAACCCAACATCCATACCTGTGTCTGAGAGTTCTAGTTGGATTTTCAGCAAGGAGAGAATCCTCTATCATTTGAGTGTGGACTTGAAGACCAATAGTAGGGTAAGTCTAGTATCCAAGTCTATATTCATCATATGTAATTTTTATTCAAAATTGCCCAACAGCTGGGAGGCTAGAATATACCTGTCCCCATCCCTGATTTTACCACCTCTGCAACTTCTCACACACTTATCATAACTAGGAAGAATGGAGGCTTGAAAAAGCAATACTTCTAAGGGACTTCTAATTGTCCATTACTACTGGAAAGAAAATAAAATAAAAACAATGACAACCATAGGGTAAGATGTTCATGAGATAGGTAGCAAGGGTTGGGTAAAAATAAGTACAGTAATAAGGTCATATTTGGGAAGAGACATCAGATTTGGCCTTAAATCTCTCTATTCTGCTAAGTTATGTATCTAAGTGTCAGTTAAGATTCATTAAACATCTATTATGCTGTCAATATTCCTAAGAATCCTCTATAAGCCATGTAAGACTGCTTTTATTATTGCTTTATTCTTTCCATAATGTCAAAATACTCTCCCAGAAAAGCCTGCAGGACAATTTAATAGAACCTCCATAAATTTTTTGCTGTTATTGAGCTTACAGAACAAAAATTCATGTCAACTTTCTTTTTTTTTTTGGAAACAGGGTCTCACTCTGTCGCCTAGGCTGGAGCCCAGTGACACAATCACAGCTCACTGCAGTCTTGACATCCCAGGCTCAAGCAATCCTCCCACCTCAGCTTCCCAAGTAGCTAGGACCTGCAAA
Source organism: Piliocolobus tephrosceles (assembly GCF_002776525.5). Lineage (NCBI taxonomy): Eukaryota > Metazoa > Chordata > Mammalia > Primates > Cercopithecidae > Piliocolobus > Piliocolobus tephrosceles. The sequence goes on from NW_022324309.1 coordinate 2,089,200, forward strand.
CACACACCATCATGCCTGGGCTAGTTTTTGTAATTTTTTTGTAGATATGAAGTCTCACTTACGTGGCTCAGGCTGGTCTCAAACTCCTGGGCTCAAGTAATCCTCCTGCCTTGACCTCCCAAAGTGCTAGGATTACAGGCATGAGCCTCAACTTTTACCCTAAGAACTGACTCATTATAGTGATGTACTCCCAAGTTATGATCATACTACTTGCACCACACTTCCATGCCTGTCTGCATGTGGGCAAGCAGCACACCTGCTTGATACAGTCAAAGTGGACTCACTTGAACCCCTGGCTGGCATGCTCAACCACCTGACCCCAAGCCTTTTCCCTCCACTTTAGTTCTCTCTCTTAAGGTCACTCACACTAACTGTTTTTCTTGTTTCCTATCTTTGCTCAATGGCAAGAAGATTCCTGGAGCTCAAATATTTTGGTTGACAGACTTACATACTGAACCACTGATAGTAAATTCTGCATTGGCAAATAAGATGCTCCTCAAACTACAATGAGGTTACATCCTAATGAGTCTGTCATAAGTTAAAAATATCATATTAAAAAAGCATTTCATACACCTAACTTACCTGAAACATGCTCAAAACACTTACATTAGCCTACAGTTGGGAAAAAAAATCATCTAATGCAAAGCTTACTTTATGATAAAGTATTGAACATCTCATGTAATTTGTCAAATATTATACTGAATATGAAAAGCAGAACGGCTATATAGGCAGTCAAAATATGGTTTCCACTGAGTTGTATCACTTTTGTACCATTGTAAAGTTGAAAAATCATACGCAGAACTGTCATGAGTCAGGGATCCTCTGTGTGTGTAACACATTCCCAAAATTCTTCCTCTGTCTTTACCAACTCTGGCTCAATTACTTACTATTGGAAAGTCTCCCTGTCTTACTTTTTATGTTTTTAAGGCAACACAAATTAATTCTTAAGTGACAGGAATACGAATAGTGCTTTAAATATTTCTATATCAAAGACAACGAAATTGAGATGTTTAACAATATGTTTTGTCTAAGAATGCCAAGAACTACTTCAGAACTCAGATGTGTCTCCACCTCCCTTCTCAACCTCATCTAATCACTCTCATTGAGCAGTGACATTTAACATAAACAAACTGTATATTTATAACCTGCATAAGAAGTATTCATACGCAATTTAAAACTATATTCACAAAGATTGAAAGTATTTATACATATGATCTCATATATTACCTTATATACACATAATTTTGGTCTATTTGTACCCTAATTTCTGCAATAGTTGTATCTCAAGGTGGAACTCAGGGAAGCTCAGTAGTTAAAGGGATGGACTCTGCCAGATATTAATCTGTTGCTTCTCAGCTCCACTTTTCCATGTTTCCATTGCCCTGCCTATGTCAGCTGACACAATTTTTTTTTTTTTTTTGCTCTGTCACTCAGGCTGGAGTGCGATGGCATCATGTCGGTTCACTGCAAACTCCGCCTCCCAGGTTCAGGTGATTCTCCTGCCTCAGCCTCCTAAGTAGCTAGGACTACGGGCATGTGCCACCATGGCCAGTTAATTTTTGTATTTTTAGTAGAGACAGGGTTTCACCATGTTGGTCAGGTTGGTCTCGAACTCCTGACCTCATGATCTGCCCGCCTCAGCCTCCCAAAGTGCTGAGATTACAGGTGTGAGCCACGGCGGCCAGCCATCTAACACAATTTTAAGCAACGTCGGTAGAGGCTGCCAGAGGATGTACACTGGAAGAAAAAGGGCTCTTCTTCCTGATTCTCTTCTTACCTGAAGGCATGTGGCAGCAACCCTTGGCCAGCTTTTCTCCAGACCCCTCTGAATGGTCTCCCAATGTACCATCCCCACTGGCAGATTCCCAGTGAGTTCTGCAGTGTGGCACCCCTCTGTGGACAGCTTCCCCCTAGAACCCCAGAAGGCCAATGCCCTGCAAGTCTCCCTACAACACTTGAGTGAACTACTGTGCCATGCAGTGAGACACACCTTCTCCAGTGAGGTCTGGATTTCAGCCCTGGGGTAGGGGGGTGCCTCTTTGGGTACTCTGTTCCCTATTTCTGCTACTCCTATATTCTTTAGAGTTTTCTTTACCCATAGTAACCAATTTATTATTGTTTATATTAAGTGTTCCCTGTTCAATTATTGTGTGTTCTCTGTCTTCATAGTGCACTCTAAATGATACAAAAATACCGAAGAGCTGCAGCATTGTCCCTATAGGAAAATATTCTAAGTCAAAACAACAAACTTTGAGAAATTTAGTAATGTGTGTATAGTTTGACCAGCAAGATATAAAGTGAAGTATGAATATCTTAGGAGGGTCATCAGAAAACCCTTTAATTGCTTAATTTCTAATACGCTAAGTTGGCAGGCATTTTATATTTTCCAAGTTCTTCTGACTAAAGGAGTCAGAGCTAGATTCCACCAAGTAACCAAACCACATTTTTGAAACAAGGACACTAAGAAACTTACATTTTTGAATTCATTTCCCCTGCAAAACCATACCTGAAACCATACTCAATCCAATCAGATGTAATATAATCAACATTTAGTAAGTGTTAACAACATTTCAGGGATTCTACTAAGTGTTGGGGGCACAAGGAGAAATGAGCCAAAGGCCTTGCCTTCAAACAGTCACAGCACCTGAGAGAGACAGGATACACATGAAAATAATAGGGTGACGACAGCAATGGATTTATAATAGGGTGACGGCAGCAATGGAAACCCACACAGAGGGAGAAAAGGCAAAAGAAAAGAAGTTATTAACTCTGTTGGGGGGGCAGAGTATGAGAGGAGAGGAGCACAGGGCAGAGACAAGAGACTCATGTTTTGAACAACCCATGAATTGTGTGACAAGGAAAGAGAAAAAAAGGATACTTCAAGAAAAAGAAAGTAAAAGAATAACGGCAATAAAGCACAAAAGAATAACACTGCAAGGCCTTTTGAGGGAAATACAAGGACTTTCATACTAGCAGGGACATTCACTATAAGAGTAGGGGCCATGTGGGGGAGGGAGGACTCTGGGCTCTATCTGGTGACGCAGAGGTCCAGGGTAGCTGGGTAGCCAAGGTGCTAAAATGGTGAGAAGCATGCGTTAGGTAAATGGTGGCAGCACCAAGGGTAGACAACAAGTGACCAGAGCAGACACTGGGACATCAGTTATCACATGAACACAACAGACCTGGTGGAAAACAATAAGGGCTAGGACTAGGCTAGAGAGAAAGGTGGAGTTAAAGAGGATTTGGGAAATAGAATGAATGTGTCTTGGTAATTTACAAAATGTGGAAACATAAAACAGGGAAAATTGGAAAATTGCATGTTTTTTACTGGGGTGTCTAGATTCCAGTAACCAAAAATAAAGAATACAGGTAGAAGCCCATGTGTGTGCATTTGTATATGGTGGTGAATGTTGGGAGAGTCATGGAAAATCAGTTTAGTTTTGGTACAGGTCAGCTTTGGAGACAAAGTATGGTAAAAAACAAAACAAAACAAAACAGAAAGAATCAAGACAAAATCTTCTGAAATGCCTACATTTTAAATTTGGCAAAAGAACTGGATCCATGGCAGGTTGGTGGTGTCAGAGTAGAAGAAAAAATATGGATTTACTAGCAGTCAAGAAAGCAGATGGTTTCAGGATAAGAGAGACAGAGACAGTCTCAGTCAAGATAAGAGAGATAGAGACAGTCCCACAGGCCTTTTAAAAACCTCCCTTTGTCCATTTGTCCATCTCACCATGAGAGAGAGACAGAGAATTACCAAGTGCCATAAGAGAAATCAGGTCAAATGAAGAGAGATTTGCTGGTTTTTTATCATCGCCAGGTCACTTTTGACAGACAAGATTTACTGGAGTGGTGAAGAGCAGAAGCTCTCCTCTCCAGAGTGGAAGTCCTGTCTTCCTGCCACCTTATTCATCTACCTTATTCTTTCATGTTGCTCTGTTTTTGTTTCCGCATATAACATCATCTGACATGCATTTATTGTGCGTCCCCCCACCAAAATAGAAGGTAACCACCTCAGCAGCAACTTTGTTTTGTTTGCTCAAAATCCAGTACCTAACACAGAGCCTGTCCCTTAGTGACAGCTTAGTAAAAATTTGTTGGCCAGCGCAGTAGCTCACACCTGTAATCCCAGCACTTTGGGAGGCCAAGATGAGCAGATGGCTTGAGCTCACAAGTTCGAGACTAGGCTGGGCAAAGTGGTGAAACCCTGCTCTACCAAAAATACAGAAAATTAGCCGGGCGTAGTGGCACATGCCTGTTGTCCTAGCTACACAGTAGACTGAGGTGGGAAGATTGCTCAATCCCAAAAGCTAGAAGTTGTAGTGAGCCATGATCACACCAGTGCACTCCAAACTGGGTGACAGAGTGAGACCCTGTCTAAAGAAAAAAAAATTATATATACACACACACACACACACACACACACATATATATGTTGAGAAAAAGTAATTACTACCCCCACACACTGAAATCTCCAGAGATAAACAGGAGGATTATACAAGCAACTAACTCACAGGTGTCCTACAATACTGATGACTGTGGGAAAAGAACCAGGGGATGGATAAATATCCAGTAACTGGAAGTCTAGAAGTGACATATTGAAAGGCACAAGCTCCAGAAGGAAATGGGCTTTCACACAGGGGAGGAAGAGCAACGACCTGAAAGTAGGAATGAAGACCCATTCTCTTGGCCCTATGTGGAGAGGACAATGAAAGGCCCACCATCATAAGAAGGCTACATTTCCCCTCTGCCCTCAGTCTGCTGATTAGGTGTGGGACCTTCCACATCACACATACTCTGAAGGCCATCACGAAGCCTGATTCATCAACCTTTAATTTTACTTAAGCTCCACAATTTAGATCTCTAATATCACTCCTATCTCTCCTTAGGTGTCCCATTGGCACTCTAAATAAGTCTCAGAGTTCATGACTTTTCCAATATTTGTTCTGCTTCCTGCTTGCCTATCTCAGTGAGTGACAGATCCCAGTTTCCATCCTCGAGGGCCTGGAAATCATTCCTGACTCCTCACATCCTCCATGCTATATTCCCCAACATACAACTTGTCCCTGAACCCTGCTGATTCTATCCCCTCAATTCCTCTCAAGCCCTTCTTCACCTCTCCATCTCCCACAACAGTTCTCCCTCCCTTTCCCTGGGGCTCAAGGGATAAGAGCAAACAGCCTTGCAACTGGTCTCTGCCTCAGAGGTTTTTCTGGCAGTCACCCTATTCCTACTACCATTTTTTCCAAACTTATTGTCAATTGGCATATATATATTTTTTAAACACTGATCATTTAAATCCTTCTACAGCTTAAAACTGTTTCATTGGTTTCACTGGTCTTCCACCGAAATCGTCACCATGGCCTCTGAGTTCCCACTTCAAAAATGTCTCAAACGAGGCTGGGCACAGTGGCTCATGCCTATATCCTAGCACTTTGGGAGGCCAAAGTGAGAGGATCGCTTGAGCTCAGGAGTTGGAGATCAGCCTGGGCAAAACCCTGTCTTTACAATAAAATTTAAAAATTAGCCAGGTGTGGTGGCACATGCCTGTAGTCCTGGCCACTCGGGAGGCTGAGACAGGTGGATCACTTGAGCCCAGGTTTTTTTCTTTTTTTGACATGGAATCTCACTCTGTCATCCAGGCTGGAGTCCAGTGGCGCCATCTCAGCTCACTGCAACCTCTGCCTCACGGGCTGAAGCGATTCTCTCGCCTCAGCCTCTGAGTAGCTGGGACTACAGGCACAGGCCACTACACCCAGCTAATTTTTTTGTATTTTTAGTAGAGACGAGGTTTCACCATGTTAATTAGGTTGGTCTCGAACTCCTGACCTGAAGTGATCCACCCGCCTCAGCCTCCCAAAGTGCTGGGATTACAGGCGTGAGCCATGGTGCCCAGACATGAGCCCAGGAGTTCTAAGCTGCAGAGAGCTATGATCTCGCTACTGCACTCCGGCAGTGAAACTTTTTTTTTTTTTTTTTAATAAAAAAGTCCAAACTTCCTCCTCTCTGGTTTCATCACAAGTTATTCTTCCTTGCTGGATCTCTGTGCTCCAATCCCACAGGCCTTTTAAAAACCTCCATTGTCTACCTCACCATCCACTAATTATCTTAGTCGCCATTCAGATCTCCACCCAGTTGATCCTTCCTCAGGAATTTCTTCCCGAGTCACCCAGGTTTGGCCAGATCCTGTATCGTATGCTGTTACAGGACCTTTTCTTTTTTCTTTAAGATATTGATCACACTGTTACTGTAATATTTAAGTAAAAAATTTAATTCCCATCTCTTTTCCTTACTGAACAGTAAGTTCCATGAAGTCAAAGACTGTTTCATTCACCATTCTATCTGTAGCACCTAGCACTTGGCCAGGTACATAGATAGCAAGCACCCAGAAAATACCCACTGGATGAGTGAATGAGTGGTTCGAATGGTTAAACCAATGATTTAATTCCCCCATCCATGCGCTTGTATAATTTAAATAATTAATGAATCAGGAAGAGGGAACAATACTGCAGAGGAAGAAATCACAATGAATAACATCACAGAGGAAGGGCTGGACTGTGGTGGCTCATGCCTGAAATCCCAGAACTTTGGGAGGCAAAGGTGGGAGAATAACTTGAGCATAAGAGTTCGAGACCAGCCTGGGCAACATAGCAAGACCTCATCTCTACAAAAAAATGTACAAATAACCATATACAGTGGTGCACGCCTGTACTCCCAGCTACTCGGGAAGCTGAGGTGGAAGGATAGCTTGAGCCTAGGAGTTTGAGGCTGCAGTGAACCATGCAGCCTGGGTGACAGAGTAAGACTATCACTTAAAAAAATACTACTACTACTAATAATAATAATGTTGCAGAGGAAAGAGGGAAAGAGTGAGCCTAGTCTTGTGAGAAGCAGCTGATCAACTGCCTGGAGAGCGGGGCTCTCAGTACAGTGAGAAAGAACCCCTGGATAAGCAAAGAAGAATAGGTACAGAGATGTAATTTGATACAGGAGGCAATGGAAAACACTAAATAAGTAAGGAAGTGACATGTTGAAAGATTATTTTTAGAGAGTATTTAGCAGAGGAGTAGTAAGTAGGAAGGCAGAGGTGTGAGCAAAACTAGGGCAGACTTTAAAGCTGTGAAACCCATACACTTGCATAATTTAAATAATTAATGAACCAGTAAGATTTACTGATTCCTATTATATGATCATATAGGAAAGGAGTATAAAACATGGACCTTGTCCATATGAAAAGGGGAGGAAAGGATATCGGGGGAAGGAAGCATAATGAGTATTGTCCCAAAGGAGAGGGATTAGTTTTGTGAGTAAAATAAATTATACTGCCTAATAAATATAATATTATCTAACACTTCCTATAATCTGTGTTCTTACAGAAATAATAATAGAGTTTAAGACAATCTTTCAGGCTTATCAGTTATGAAAGTAACAATGATGGGTTTAGTCTCACTAAATATAAAATACCTGAATCCTGCATCCTTTCATAACAACAGTTATCAAGTTAAAGGCAGGTAAAGTGTGGCTACATGTGGAAACTGGTTCCAGAGCTGGTCTCCAGGCATCAGTGGTCACCCTCCAACTTTCTGCTGTGGGACCCAGGATCCTCCATGAAATTCTGCCTGGAGTACCAGCGGGGCACCATGCTGGTGTCGAAGCTGTCATGGGAATTCCTTACACTGACAAATTCACCAAGGAGCAGATATCCTGTCTCCCTAGAGCTCTTCCTGTATTATCTTCTTTAATCCTCACAATCACCCAGTACCCTCTCCAATATCATTCTCTTTTAAAGGTTAAGTGGTTTAAGCTGAGGAGATAAGTAACTGGCTCAAGGTCATACAGCTACTGGGAGAATAGAGACCCAAATACTGGACCTTTGGACTCTAAAAACACTACTCCTTTACTCCCTTTCTCTCCCATTCCTCCACCCCAGCCTGGGTGCACCTTTGGAAGCCAGATGTCCTGCTGGTTGCTGGCCAACACCTGTGGAATTATCCACCAGTGACTTCTTCTTGTGAAAATGCCACTGGGCACACACCTTATTCAGTGTGGCGGTTAGGAACCTCACGTCAGAAAACTATGACATACTACGTATGTCACATTTGTCCACATTTCAGTAAATTTTAACTTACATATGGCCTTCAATCTGAGCACCACCAACTGCCACTCTTCCCATTAATCTACTCAGCTTATATACCAACTAAGTCACTGAATATCTTAACAAAGTCGTGGTGAACTAATAACAAAAGTGAAATGTGATTACTATAACAAGAAAGTGTATCTGCCAAAAGTAAGTCTGCTCAGCTGTCCAAATAGGGCTTCAAACATACTTTTCCACAGAAGCCCTTATTGTTCGCACATTGCTGTTGATTTGAACCATGCACTACTTCTTTGATTTAAAAGAATTTTATAATGATGAGAAAAACATTATCTGCTTGCCAAATCATTGTGGCAATGAGATGTTTCCAGGAAGGCTGCCAGCATGTATTCAACAAAACGTTGAGAAAAGTACAAGAGGCCCATTTATAAGACATGCCTTTTTCTCCTTAATAATACCAAATAAAATATTGTCTCATAATTTCCGTAACCTATGCTGTCCTTGGAGAAACAGCGATATAGTTTTTAAAACTATTTTTCAGGTGTTACCAATTCAGGAAGCTTTTCAACTGTAGTGAAGTTTAGTCCCACTAGAAATCAAATAATTTATGGTTTTCCAGTATGTAAATACCAGTATTTTTTTTTTTACATGGAAACATTTTACTTCCTGATTCATACATGTTGTAATCCAAACTTAAAAGAGATGTACTTTAAAAAGGAAAATCTGAACCTTACATGTGCTGAAGCTCTAAGACACGAACTGTTTTACAGGATGGAAACACACTAAGGCAGCATTTGTCCATCTGTGGGACCTGGCTGTGACTCACACAAAACAGAGTCCTCTGTGGTGACACCAGACACAGAAACTCAAAGGAGCCCAGTGCTCCATTCTGACTATGCGCTCCAAGAAGACCTGTTAATGCCCTAGATGTGTAGAAAGAACAAGGGTCACATACTAGAAAAGACGAGTGTGCCTCCTCTGATTTCAAGTGAAAACTCTAAAGCGATGTTCTCTCCTTTCATTTCAAGTTATGTTTTGGAAAGGCATCCACCAAGGTAAGTTAAATGATAATGTGTACTAATTTTTTTAAAAAATTATCCAGTCTATCATTGATAGGCATTCAGGTTGGTTCCAAGTCTTTGCTATTATAAATAGTGCTGCAATAAACATACGTGTGCATGTGTCTAATAAAGAAAATGTGGCACACATACACCATGGAATACCACACAGCCACAGAAAAAAGAATGAGTTCATGTCCTCTGCAGGGACATGGATGAAGCTGGAAGCCATCATTCCCAGCAAACCAACACAGGACCAGAAAACCAAACACCACACGTTCTCACTCGTAAGTGGAAGCTAAACAATAAGAACACATGCACACAGGGAGGGGAACAACATACACCAGAGCCTGTTGGCGAGTGGGGGGGGCGGGTAAAGGGAGGGAGAGTGTTAGGACAAACACCCAATGCATGCAGGGCTTAAAATTTAGAAGATGGGTTGATAGGTACAGCAAACCACCATGGCACAGGCACACCCATGCAACAAACCTGCATGTTCTGTACATGCATCCCAGAACCCAAAGTAGAAAAACAAAAAAGAAGAAAAGAAATTATAACCTCTCGAACCTCAAAAACAAAATTAAAGACCTATTCATGCATCTTTTGCCAAAGGAAACAAACTTAAGGTAAGGGGGTGGGGAGGAGAGCAATAAACTCTGGGAAAAGCCACTATAATCCAAAACTTGATGGACTGTCTAAATTATTAAAATATTCTTTAAAAAAATGAGTAGGTTCCTGCCTAATTACTCTGTTTATGAGAAACACTGACAATACATTAGAGTAGACAATAAAGTAACTAAGGGGGAGTATCTCAATTACTTTTTAGGGTCCTTCATAAAATTTTATTAATGGCACCTTAAATGTAAACACTACAGAGAAACTGCCAGAAGAATGAGGACTTAGCAGAAAATACATGTCTTTTGCTACAAGTAAATAATGAGAAAATAAGAGCCAAATGTTTACCTTTAAAGTTGGTTTGCTTACCTTTCAACTTTGACATTCATTTGAAAAATGAGGACATTTTATATACTAGGCTGTATCTCGACTGCTCACTACATTGCAATACAGTAAGCTTATGTTCAAGCAGCAGTTGGAGAAGGATGCTGTTAGCCCCAGTTAAATATCCACTTCACACAGCATGACTAGAGAGAGATCCTGCTTCCCATGATGACTGATCAGCTCAAGTACCATCTGGAGAGACAGGAGGACATGGAGGCCTGCTGTCAGCTGCTCAGCCACATCCTGGAGGTGCTGTACAGGAAGGACATGGGGCCAACTCAGAGGCACATCCAGATTATCATGGAGAAACTTCTCCAGACTGTGAATCAAACCATCATTTCCCTAGGAACTGATTGTAAGTGCTTGGTGACAGTAATTTTTTTTCTATGTCACTTTGTATACCCAAAGCCAGTCAATGGATTATTTGTTGGCACTGTTTTGTGCCAGGCTCTATATCCATCCAAGTCTCCCTCAACATACCTTTCCAGGCTTCTCTTGCATTGCTCTCAAGAACATATTTTCTGCTCCAGTAAAAGGGCACACTTGTGTAGCCCCCCACACTCTGCATACATTCACACCCCCATAGCTTATCCATTTGTTCAACAAATGTTTACCAAGACAAACCAAAATGCCAGGCAATGTGATCAGGCGTCATAAGCAAAATGACAAAAGTTTGCTTCCTTCCTAGAGCTTACAGTGGGGCAAACAAATGGTTATACAAACCAATATGCCTGTAGCTTGATAAATACTAGTGAGAATTTCTGGTGCCATAAGTTTGTAACAAAGTTTGAATCTGGCTAAGGTGGTCACGGTGGCTTCCCTGAGGAGGAGAGTAGAGATCTGAAGACAAAGAATTTGCAAATAAAAAGGAACCAAGGGGCCAGGGGACAGTGGGTGGAGGGAACACAGCCTATCTAAGGGGGCCTTAAGGCAGCTCCCTGGGCTGCAGTGAAGGGCCCGAGAGTACAGTGGAATGGGAGATGCCTGAAGAGGCCCTGAGGTGCCTTTGTCAGGCCTGGAAAGTGCTCTGGTCTTTATCCCAGGAGCATGCAATGCCATCAACATTTAAGGCAGAGAGTCACATGATAAAAACTGTATTTTGAAAATAACTAAAATTTATTTTAGGGACTTAATGTATATTAACCCTCACAACTGCATAAAGAAGGTGCTAGTATTTACCTTAAAGGTAAAAAACAACAACAAAAACCCATAAACCATACAGAAATACACAGACATGGCCAAGATTACACAGTCAGAGTGAGGAAGAGTCAAGATTTAAGCCCAATCTCACTCTAGAGCTCCCCTCTTCACCATCATGCAATCAAGTTCAGCAGTTTATCAATTTGTGGCTCATTCAACTGAGCTGGCAGGGCCAACGGGTAAATGGACTGGTAAGGATTAGGCAGGAGAATGCTCCTGTTCACCTCTTTGTCAAGCATTCCAGTTTGATGGTATTTCTCTATTCTAAGCCATGTTAACACTTCCCCAGGGCTCTGTATAGGTATAAAAAACACTGCTGTCCTGTCTTATACCACATCGTTGTATCTCTCTCTTGTTTAGACTGCAAACTGCACTTTTGAAATCTATGTAGTGTCTAGTATCATTAGATATCAGATACTCAAATTTTAAAGGAAATCATTAGGTCCTTGTAGTAACGGACTTTGGAAAGTTATTGAATCCAAAGGCTGGTGTGTTGACCAGTGTAGGATGAAGTTTTCATGAATTCAAAGTGAAAAAAGCAAATACAAGGACTTCAAAGTGCATTTTAATAAAGTTAACTTTATTTACTATTTTAATAGTTGAAATTGTAGGTGCAAGAAGTCACTTTTTGTCATACAATGCTATTAATAGTAAATGTGCGGTTTTGTTGTTTTATTCGTCCAGTGAATTCTTCCCACACAGCTGCAGAGAAAAAACCAATTCACTGAGACTGCGCTATAGCAATAGAGAAGGGATTTTATTAATGCAAGGTTGGCCACACAGAAGATGGAGTTATTACTCAAATTAATCTCTCAAAGGTTTGGAGTTTAGGTTTTTTGTAAGGATAATTTGGTGGGCAAGGGTTTAGGGAATGGGGAATGTTGACTGCTTAGAGGTGAAATCACAGGGTTGTGGGAAACAGTCCTCCTGCACTTAGTCTCTGCGTAGGGGCCGCAGGATGGGTTGCACCACTACTGTGGGTCTGAGTGGATTTAGCTGGTGGTCAAAAAAGGAAAATGTGAAAGATACCTCAAAAGGTCAATCTTACGTTCTACATAGTGATGTTATCTATAGGAGCAATTGGGGAAGTCACAAATCTTGTGACCTCTGGCCATAGGACTACTGAGCAGTAAGAGATTACAGAAACTAGGCCTACATTTTAGCAGAACTCAGGCCCCTCCCACAATCATAATCCTGTGGCCTTTCATTAGTTTTTTTTTTTTTTTTTTTTTGAGGCGGAGTCTTGCTCTGTCACCCAGACTGGAGTGCAGTGGCCGGATCTCAGCTCACTGCAAGCTCCGCCTCCCGGGTTTACGCCATTCTCCTGCCTCAGCCTCCCGAGTAGCTGAGACTACAGGCGCCCGCCACCTCGCCCAGCTAGTTTTTGTATTTTTAGTAGAGACGGGGTTTCACCGTGTTAGCCAGGATGGTCTCGATCTCCTGACCTCGTAGAATCCGCCCGTCTCGGCCTCCCAAAGTGCTGGGATTACAGGCTTGAGCCACCGCGCCCGGCCGCCTTTCATTAGTTTTACAAAGATGGTTTTTAGTCCCTGAGCAAGAAGCGGTTTAGTTTTAGAGAGGGACTATTATCATCTTTGCTTCGAAGTTAAACTATAAACTAAATCCTTCCCATGGTTACTTTGGCCTAGGCAAAGGAATGAACAAAGTCAGCCAGTCTATGAGGCTAGAAGCAAGATGGAATCAGCTATGCTAGGTTTCTCTGTCATAATCTTTGCAAAGGCAGTTTCATTGTTGTTGTAATGGTTAATTATCTTTCTTGGCACACAAAAAAAGTGCAATATCTGACCTCTGTTTTTATTTACTGATCCATGAATTCCAAAGATTTGAAAAACACTGGTTTAACCAATCCCATTCCTTTACCTATCAAATGTCAAGAATCACAACTTAAAACTGATAGCAAATAATCTATTTTATCTAAAAAAGTTAATTTTGGTAAGAAATACCTCTAGACCCTTATCTATAAACTATGAGACAGTTGCTTTCTAAAGATACTTCCAACTATTCTAAATCCCTTATAACTAATCTAAAGCCCTAATATCAAATCTAAAGCCCTTAGACCAGGCCAGGCATGGTGGCTCACTACTGTAATCCCAGCACTTTGGGAGGCCAAGGTGGGTGGATCACCTGAGGTCAGGAGTTCGAGACCAGCCTGGACAACATGGCAAAAGCCCGTCTCTATTAGAAATACAAAAATTAGCCAGGTGTGGTGGTGCATGCCTGTAATCCCAGCTACTCAGGAAGCTCAGAACGAGAATCACTTGAACCCGAGAGGTGTTCAAGAGGTGGAGGTTACAGTGGGCTGGGATCATGCCACTGCACTCCAGCCTGGGCGACAGAGTGAAACTGTTTCAAAAATAAAAGAAAAAGAAAAGGGCGGGCGCAGTGGCTCGCGCTTGTAATCCCAGCACTTTGGGAGGCCGGGCGGGCAGATCACGAGGTCAGGAGATCGAGATAACGGTGAAACCCCGTCTCTACTAAAAATACAAAAAATTAGCCGGGCGTGGTGGCAGGTGCCTGCAGTCCCAGCTACTTGGGAGGCTGAGGCAGGAGAATGGCGTGAACTCGGGAGGCAGAATTTGCAGCGAGCTGAGATCGTGCCACTGTGCTCCAGCCTGGGCAACAGAGTAAGACTCCGTCTCAAAATAAATAAATAAATAAATAAATCTAAAAAATAAACATAAAGCCCTTAGACCAAATATAAAGCCCTGAACTGTCCATGCCTTCTTACATCCTGTTGTAAGAACTGAGATGAGTCTATACCCAAATGAACACAAATGGGATTTGAAAAGTATAAAGCTTTTTTTGGAAAAAAATATATACACATGATATCACCATGATCTTATCAATATTACGAAGTTGTTCTAAAGCTTTTTTCTTCTAATATCAGCTAGCAGCAGATCTTTGAGTCTTTCTTCGAAATGCTTAGTTTAAATTTCCCTAAGCCAATAGCAAATACTCCTTAACCTTGTACTTATGAGACTGAAAGTGAAGATTTACCAAGCCACTTGTACAAACACAAAGATCACTGCATCCTACCTGGGCTTCCAATCTGTCTGACACTGTGCAACAAAGACTGAGACCCTAAAGCGGAAGAAAAACCATGTTGTTCATCATGGAAAAGGGAGCAATGGAATGGCAAATATGAATTTCTAGAGAAAAGCTTCTATACGTAGCCACAAAGTCAAAGAAGATACCAGCTTTCCATGCCATATCTTCAGCCTAAGCCATCTCTTTTGCCTTCATTCAATATGTTTCGTGGTGTGATAGAAAAGTCTGAATGTTACTAGGCTGGGCTATCTTCTTACATCTATTCTACAAAGAAAATGCTTTTCTTATTTTGCCTTCACTGTAATAATACAGAAAATAAGACTCCGTCTCAAAAAAAAAAAAAATTTAGTGTATTACTTTTGAAGCCTCATAATATATCTAATGTTGAATAAATCCTTAATGTATGTTTACTAGCTGAAAAAAAAAAATGTGTTCCCCTGCTGTTCTATAGCTTTACAGTATTCCAACTTCAATTATAGAATTCAATTGACCTCATCCTTACTTCTGTGCTACTCTCCACTCATCAGCAGGGAAATAATGTAACAAACCTGAGAGGGCATCAGGAGACCTGAGAGTTTTCAAGGTGTGACACAAGCTAAGAGACTCTGAACCATTCTGGGTCAGTTTCCTCAGCAGTGGAATACAGATAATCTTGAGGTGGGATAATTCCCTTGACCTTGATCCCCTTCTTGGGTAAGAACTCAGTGGCCTGTTTCACTCAGCCTGTCACTGGCCACTCCTCATGAGACAGAACATGCAAACAACCAAGTGTAGGGACTGGAACAAACAATCGCTGGAACAGCCAGTCGCTCCTCTCTTGAGGGAGCAGGCTCTGTGTGGGCTCTGGAGCAGCTCTCAGCTCCTGCCCTCTTGGTTCTTGTCTAACATCCAGGAAGAATCAGGTCACATGAACAGATTGAAGGGTAGTGTATGTGGATGATTTTATTTGGTGATGGAAGTGGCTCTTGGCAGGATGAGAGTTGGAAAGGAATAGTGTAGGAAGAAGGTGATCTTCCCCTGAAGCCACGCCGTCTGAAGTTAGCCACATCCATCTGTAGTCTCTGATGCTCAGTTGCTGCTTCTCAGCTTACTGCTCAACCACTTGTATCCTTGATGCTCAGCAGCTTGTGTGTTGCTCTGCCAGCTGAAGCCTTTTTAAGGGCACAGGATAGAGGTGTGGCAGGCCAAAAAGGCAACATTTGGGTGGGAAAACCAAGAAAAACGGGGTCAGTTGTTTTCTCTTACAGCCACCATTCCAGGCTTAAGGATGGAGGTTTAGCTGGCAGCCCAGCGGTTCTGTATCAATATCACTTTTGAAAAGACTTTTTATTTAGTAACAATTTTATATATTATGGGGTACAACGTGATGTTTCGATATGTGCTTACAATGTGGAATGATACTTTTCTCAACACATTTTTTTTAGTACTACCTGAGATAATATAGTGAAATAAATTTTAAAATCACTGTTAGTTGAAATGTTATCCGTGGACCAATGACAGTACCCAGACTGTTACCTGTCCCTCAGCAAGTACAGACGGCAGTCCTCTAACAAGGTTGCTTTGATATAATGTTAATGAAGGAAGAAAAAAAAAAAAAAAAAAAAAACGATTCCCAGTTGGGGCTATGGTCTGTGTGGAGTTAGCATGTTCTCCCCAAGTATGCATGGGTTTCCTCCACGTATTTCAGTTTCCTCCCACATCCCAAAGACATGTATGTGAGGTTCACTGTGTCTACATTGTCCCTGTGTGAGTGTGGGTGTGTGTGTGAGTGTGCCCTGTGATGGGAAGGCATCCTGTCCAGGTTGGTGCTTGCCTTGTACCCTGAGTTGCTGGGTTCTGAACACCTGTGACCCTGAACTAAAATAAGTGGATAAATAATTGTCTTGTTTTTATTTATCTTTATTAAATGTGTATGGAGCTCACATTTATTTCCATGCTTATTATTAGAAGTGTTTTGGTTTTTGTTTAGAAGTTTGGTGATATTTTTGTGACTAGAAATAGGCTGTAGGAACTTGACTCTTATTTGTATCAATCAGCCTATGGTTAAATCAATTTCATTACAAGTCATTTCACTTCAAAATCACAGTTTCTGAGAATCTATCAACTATGTTAAGTGAGGACTGTGAGAACTTACTGTACAGGGAGCATAGTTTTTTAGAAACTTCTGAATTGATATGACATTGCCATAGCATCCAAAAGCACGATTTTCCCCCAATATTTTATTACAAAAATGTTTAAACATATAGAAAAGTTGAAAAAAGTTTGAAGCATATATATATATACACACACACACACATACATACACACACACCTACTACCTAGATCCTACAATTAACATTTTATTCCATTCGTTCTTTCACATATCGACCCAATCCTTCATCAATTCAAATTATTTTGTTACGCATTTTAGAATAAGTCAAACACCTGATTTCATATTTTATAAAATATTCCATAATGGATGAGAAATCAATAAATACCAGTCCTTTGTTGCTGATAAAATACCTCAAAAAAACTTTTCTTTGAGAAGATGGGTGATATGCCAATGTTAACAGGGAAGTTGGGAGGAAAGAGATTTCTAAAAGCCAAACCATTACATGTTCCACAATACTACCAAGACACCAGAGAATGAGTTGCTACCCTCTCAAATTCTAGGTTTATAAAACATAAATCTTAAGGATAGCAAGTTATTTACTCTTGATAATCCAAGGGCCTGCTGCAGAGAAATGAAGTTCCAAAGTAAAAATGAAAAAAAAAAAAAAAAAGGTTGGAAAGTAAATCAATTTTAAAAGCAAACATTCTATTAAGTTAAAGCAAAATGAACTCAAAACTTGTAACTAAATTTCCCTGGCATACAGTGGCTCTCAATAAATATTTGTTGAATGGATTTTATCGTTTATACTTTGTAGTTGTTTATTTTTTAACAGATGGCAACTACATGTGGAATAGCAATGTTACTGCTTTTTAATCCCAGAATCTTATTCTTGGGATTGTGAGTGACCCAAAGGTATAAATCCGATCACTCTTCTAAAGCTTTAATTCCCTCACCATCACCACCACTAAAATGACATCCAAACAATATCAAACTCCTTTAAGGAAGAGAAACTAGGCTCTCTGAAGGCAATCGCCTGTCTACAGGTAGGACCACCATCTGGAAAGTTGTTTCCAGGTGGCAATGCTCTCCCTGTAGCTGTCATTCTCTTATTGCATGCTAATCCCTGCAAAAACAAAGAAAATCTAAATTCTTTGCAAGCCCATTCTTCAAGTGTTTGATGGCAGCTAACACTGTCTTCTGTCTTGCAGGTTAAACGTTCTTGACATTTCTCAGATGACAAGACCCACTTACTATCCTACTGGCTCTCCTGAACACTAGTTTCACTTTTTCTGCACCAGTTATAGATTAAGGCCTTCATTCATTATTTTCAGGTCTTTGTTCAGCTCTTTGTCTTCTTGGTGATGTTTCTACTTAAAGCTGCATCTCTGCCTTTTGTAGCTCCCTATTCTGTTTTCTATTTTTCTCCACAGCACTTATAACTATGTAGGCACATGACATTTTTTGTATTTTCTTCCCACTAACAAGTAAGCTCCATTGATGGCAGGCATTTTATATGGTTCACCACTGTATCTCCAGGGCAATCAATATTTGTTGAATGAATCAACGAACCTGCCATATGGGTAAGATCTCACAATCCAGGAGGAAGACAGTAATTCACTCTAGTTAGAGAAGCAATGCTATTAAAGGAGAAGATGCCACAAACCTTTGGAGGGCCTACAGACACTCCCAATGCCTTACATTGAACTTATTTTCATCTACATTATTATAGAAGCTGAACTAAGTTCCCACCAGTATTTGTGAAGCTGGTTTTATGGGCCTGAACCTAGAAATTGACATGACTCCCTTCTGAATTTTTAGTATATTGATATCAGACCTTTAGTGAATATAATAGAATTAACTATTCTCTTCCAATGTGGACTGCCTAAAATTGTTCATACTTTTCAGTTTTTTCTATCCATTTATAAATTGCAAATTATCTAAAATCTATTAGTTTTCTCACAACTCCCTTGACAGTTGTGATAGTGGTAGTACATAGAGAAACCAATAGTGGGAGAGGAAAGGATTTCTATGCACAGTCATGCAGAAGTCAGAAACCTATTGTACATGTGAAATATGCCTAAATGTATCTTGTATTAATGTAGTAATAGCAACTACTGAGACTTTTAATTATACTATTTTTATTACAAGCATGATGCATCATTGCTGAAAATGAACTATCTGATCTAAATGAGGTTCTTAAACTTGAGTATACATTAGAATCAGCTGGAGGACTTGGTGAACCAGATTGCTGCCCCCTCCTCAAGTTTCTGACTGTAAACTCTGCAGTCAGCCTAAGAATTTGCATTTCTAACAAGTTCCCAGGTGATGCTGATGTTGCTCTAAGATGCTTTTCCCTGGGAACAGAAAATGAATGCAGGTGGTCTGATGTAAAAGGCACATGTTCTCTGTGGAAAGTAACTGTGTTCTGCACTGCTCCGCACCCTGACAGTCTTGTTCTGCCAGGCTGGAGTGCAGTGGCACAATCTCGGCTCACTGCAACCTCCGGCTCCCAGGTTCAAGCATTTCTCATGCCTCAGCCTCCTGAGTACCTGGGATTACAGGAATGTGTCACCACACCCAGCTAACTTTTGTATTTTTAGTAGAGATGGGGTTTTACCATGTCGGCCAGGCTGATCTCAAACTCCTGGCCTCGGGTCATCTGCCCGCCTCAGCTTCCCAAAGTGCTGGGATTACAGGGGTGAGCCACCACACCTGGCCTGACTATGCTTTTTAAGCTTAAACTTTTAAAAAGGATTGATATCAATTATTAGGATAATTACACAACTTTTTTTTTACCCCTTTTGAACTTCATCAGAAAGGCAGCCTACATCAAAACCCTTCAAAATAAATACTTTTTATACAAGAGAGCTGCCAGCTCCAGCATCAGTACTTCCTAAATGGAAGGATCCATTCCTACAGCTCAATATTTCTTTTTACTCAAGTCAGATATACCCTGGCCACACCTTCACCCTCACATAACTCTTTTTTCTTTCCTAATTATGTTGAGATCACATAAGGTACCATTCAGCCACCCTCCAGTTAGCACTCTCAATGCCTTTAGCTGGGTTTTTTCTTCCACTGTTCATTTCTTTAAGCCCTTAAAGCTGGACTCAACCTAAAGCTTTGTCCTTTACTTAAAAATTAGTGTTTCAAGCTAACTGCAGGGTAGTGGTTAAGACCATGAGCTGTGGAACCAGAACGAGTTCAAACACAGATTCTGTGTCACATACCAGCTATTTAACTTTGGGCGAGTTACTTAGCCTCTCTGGGTCTCCATTTCTTTATCTCAAGAATGAGGATACCAATAATGCCTATCTCATTGCATTACTGTTAAGGATTAAATGAGATTCTACCCTTTAAGGGAATGTAGCAACACCTGTGTATTACAGCCGTGATTATTACCACCCCTCCCTCTATTCCTATCACACTTGCCAGCTTTACTCAGCCTGCTAAGCATTCTTGGAAGACAAAAATGTCTTATAGTACATAGGGATACTACAAATTCAGGGGGCCCAAAATAGTAACACTGAAATTTACATAATAGTAAAATCACCACTAATATAAATGTCATTGGTGGTTAAATTAGTTTATTAATAAATCACAAGTTAGTACTTACATGTATCAAGCCTTTTGCTAACTTTTTACATTTATCTCATTTAATTAGTCTAAGTATAGACCTATATTTCCAGCTATGCCATGAACATCACCCAGAACTTCTATGACATATTCAAAATTTGTACTCTTCTACTCCAAACTTGCTTCACCTCATTGTTATTTTCCGTCTCACTGAATGGTATTATTATAACATAGTGGTCCAAGCCAGAAAGCAGGAGTCATCCTTAACTCTTCACTCTTCCTCTACTCCCCGACCAATACCCACCTGTTCTGTATCTGTGGTGTGCTGGTAAATTGGAGATGAACTGAAGATAAAGGTTATGGATGCAGAGAGGTTTTAAAATCAGTGTTACCTTGGTCATGGAAAAATGAAGTAGAAAATTCACACCAGCAAGTGAAATCAAATAACACATTATCTTGTAGGCAACCCACCCAATTCACTTGCCACTGCCTTTATTCATATTTTCACCTTATCATTCCTGGATCATTGCAACAGCCTTCTAAGTTCCATATGTTAGGTTCAAGGTCAGGTTCCAACCCACGCTGAGGTCTGGAGGGAGTGGGTGGATGAGTGGCAAATAGCTGAAAGAAAACTCAGGGAGACATTGGTAGGTGAAATATGGCTTTATTCAGAAGCTCTCTCAGCAGCAGCTCTCTTAGAGTGTCCGCTCTGTCTCAGCTGTTTGAGCTGGCAGCTCCCACACACAGCTGTGCTGCTGGCTCTCCCTTGCCTTCAGGGTCAGCAGCTTAACTTTTTCTCTCTGGGCACGAGAGTGCCAATATAGTATCGGAAGGGCAATGATACCTTTTATAAACAATAGTGGTTTAGAGCCAAATGATGAGCCTTCCCATTTTATGGCTACATGGTTGTGATAACAGGTGGAATTATACACCTGTGCTCTAAACTCGCTGAGTCACTCAGCCTATCCTTGACAAAAGCACAGTCATGTTCCTTACACTCTATCCCCTAGGCCGAGGGAGACATAGGCCTTGGATACACAGGTTATACACATAAGCTTTGGTACCTAGGCTCGATATATACACAGAGGCTTTATACATAAGTTTTGGGTACATAGGTTTGATAGACAGGCTTGGCAGCTTGGCACACTAAGGCTTACATTCCACCCCCTAGGCTGAGGGAGTCCTTTTGGTGAGGACTGGTGCACACAGGGCCGCACCTTGGACCCATAGGCCACAGCAACAATACAAGCAGCAACAACTTACTAATAATATTCCTGCTATGCTACCCATGATTATTAGAGCCCAATGTAGGCCAGAGCCCAGAGATGCCCACCATCTCTGCCAGGGGTCATCAGCAAGGCGCTCAATCACCTCAACCTCCTGGGACACCCCTTATAAAGCTGTCACTATGTTCTGGTGGTTGTTAGGGACGAATTTTCAACATTGTGTCCCTACAAGGGCACAAGTGCCACCTTGAGCAGCTGTGGCTATGTCTAAGGCCCTCTGGTTTTGTAGCACCACCTTCCTGATCTGATTAACCTTATCAGTTAACAAAAGGAGGGCAACTCAGATGTAATTCAGGGCCCGAGCTATGTGCTCTGCAAGGGCTGTAACTTGCATTTCTACAGTAATGACACCTGCTCCGGGAAGTTATTGCTGAGGGATAGAACCACCAGGGGGCCCACTGCACTCACAAAAACTGGAAACGCAGTGCCTTCTAGTCATGTAGGTGACCAGGCAATGTGGGAAGCACAGTGGCAGGCACATAGGGCCACCCTCAGGTACAGTCCAATTGGCTGGCAGATATGGCCATCCTGTGCCCTCACAGATCCATCAACTCCCAGGGGGCACAAAATCCATTGGGGCCCAGCCTTGGTAAGGCCGCTTATTCCACCAAACCTTTGGTGTAGTGACCATGTTATGTTTGCACAAACCTCCGCAGGCAACCATCCCACGGTGACTTTACCCCAGTGCTGCTCTATACATCGTGGTATCCGCAATGCGGACACCACGTGTTCTCCCATTAGCCAGCTCCATCCATCATAGATGCTAGAGTCAGCCAGGGGGCAGGCTTGCCATGGGTTTTGCAACGCCTCCTATTCAAAGCTTGATGTGTTGCGTCCCACCCACTGTCCATGAGGCCCCAAGTTTCTAGCCATGTGCAGTTCTTCACAGAAGCTGCATGCATGTGCCAAGGCAAGCCATCTGCAGCTGCTGCTGGAAAGACAGTACAGATCCAACAGTTGGAGACATTGGTCACCTATGTAAGGTGTGGGCCCAGTCCACAATGCTATTGGAGCATGCCAACTTACAGCTGAAACGACAAAGCAAGCACGGATACTAACCAGGATAAATCACGTCCCTCAGGCAAAATACAAGTCTCATCTCTGGGTAACAATGCAGCTGCCAAGGGCTTCTGCCCTGGGTGATGATGTTACACCTCATCAGCTTTCTATGGTTCCCTTGGGTCTTGCACCCATGCCAAAGTTACAGGGAAGTTTATGATAGGCCACATAGACAGTACCTATGTTCCCTGGAGGGTTCCCTCCCTGGCCGTTTCCTTCCCCTACAAATGGCTAATTGTGGAGGTCACACATTAAATACCCAAGGAGTAACATGTAAGTTATACTGCAGACCCTTCCCCATAGGGGTCACAATCACCAACCATCTGCAATGGTGGGCTTGGAAGGTCCATGGCTGACAGCAGGTTTTGTCTCCCTACTTTTGGGGGTATTAGGGCAGGTAATAACGATTACCTTTCACCCCGTAACTGATTGGAGATCATCCTTCCTCTCATAGATCCAGCCACATGGCCTGGTCTTACATGGGTTGGTGACTAGCTAATTCTGTAACTTTCACATAATTAACCAAAAGGTTAAGCCTCGATAAACTACCCAGCTACAGCTGATTACTCTAGGTGTCACCTTCTTGGTGATCACCATCCACATTGCTGAGTTTAGCTCATTAGCTACTTTGCCCACACTTGGTATCAAACTATATAGTGTCAGTAGAATGGCTGGACTGTGACAACAATCCAGGCAGCAGTAGCACCTCGACTAGACCTATTTGTGTACCATGCCCCATTAGGAATGGGGGGGATACCCTTCCTTACAGTGAAGGTTCAGAGTCTAGGTGTGCCTCAGGCCCCACGGCCTTATCTTGCATTAGGACTACAGGTCCCAAGACTTCTTGTAACTCTGCTGCTAAGGGACTTGTACTTAGCATACTCCGCTGCTCTAAGCAGGTGCTTCACTTCACTAAGTGGATGTCTGCACCATCCCTCTCCAAGGAGTCATTACCCATGAATGCATCCATCCCGCTATCACGTAAGTCGTCCGTATGACGACTATAACCCGTTCTGCCACACTCTTATGAGCCTAAGGGGCAGCATATGTAGTTACTGACTGATTTCCCATCCAGGGGACCATTACCCATGAACGTACCCATCCGCTGGTACTAACTGCTTCTGTATGAATGAACACTGGAGCTTAGCTTCTTTCCACAGCTAGGACTAAAAGCCTGTTGGCACTTCCAAGGTCTCCATGCACTGCTATAGGCCCTAACCAACAGTATTTGTGGTCACATGCACATTCACTTTAAATGGGCACCCCTAGACAACTACCCATAAGGCTTGTGCCTATTGAAGAGCCTGCTTGATTGTGTAGGCCTCACCATTCAGCCCCAGGCAAGGTTGGCATTGCCACTTCTAAATCTGCAAGAGAATCAGAGGTTCGGGTAACATCATCAACAAGATCATGACATATGATGGGGCTATGCATAATCCTGCAGCGACACTGTGAAAGTCCATTGTCACCCTCCCATGAAGGCAGACTATTCCTGGCTCTCTGGAGCAATCTTGATTAAGAGGAATGCATTGGTCAGGTCCACCACACAGTGACACCATCCCAATTCTATTGTCAAGCAGTCCAGCAAGTCTGTGACAGACGGCACAGCTGCCAAGCCGTGCAAAACATCCACCCCCAGAATGTCCCCAGGCATGGGAGAGATGTACACAGTGCATAAGCAGAGAGTCAGGTGGCCAATGCCAAGGTGCAGACACAAGTTCCACTTTCACTGACTGGTCTTCATAACCATTAATAAATGCAACTCTGCCGGAAACTTATCCGGGTTCAAGGACTAGTGGATTGCCAAGTCCGCATATGGCTGGTTGTATGGTGCCACCCAAGCCAGGCATCTCGGCCAGTCTCTTATCAAACAGAAAAGGCTTAGCACTTCCACCTGACTGTAGCAGGCAATCTGTGAACTGGAACACTCGGGCAGGATCAGGTTGCACAGCAACCTCTTTCTCCTGAATGACTTGCACTAAGTCTGTACGTGACTGCCGACATTACTTGCTTGACTCCCGCAACATAGCGGGGTTGCAGGCACCATGTGAAATGTGTTCCACCACGGTGGTGGGGGGAGGGTCCCTAGGTTCACCCTTGGGGCCCAACAGCTGCTCATGCTGTATTTTCTGGTGGATCACTGGGCGAACCTGCAACAGAGGTTCTTTCTCCCTGTGCTGCATCCCGCAGGGACTGGGCATGCAATCCCTACAGCACAGTTACAAATGCCCACATGACTTTGTCAGCAAAGGAATGCTTTTCCTCAGTGTTGTGCACTTCCAGGTGCTTCAGTACCTTCTCCACACTTGTGGGAGACCTGCCTACAGCCTCCCACATTTCCACTGGGGCCCATCCAGGCAGCACCACTGCCACTGGGTACCACAGCCCATGATGCGGCCACATAGCCGACCCGAGAACCCTCAGAAATGAAGATCCACTCACCTCATCCGGCCAACTATGCCACTTGTCAGGTTCATGAGTACACCAAATGTCATGCCCAGGGTCCAGCCCCTGCTGAGGTCCAAGGGGTGTGGGTGGATGGGAATATAGCTGAAAGAACGCTCGGGGCCGTAAGCAGGTGAAATGTAGTTTTATTCAGCAGCTTTCCTATCAACAGCTCTCACTGTTGTCTCTGTCTCAGTTGCTTGTGCTGGCTGCTCCCATGCACAGCTGCATGGCCAGCTCTCCACTGCCTTCAGGGTCAGCAGCTTAACTCTTTCTCTCTCTGGGCAGAAGTGTGCCTATACAGTGTCATCAGGGCAATTATACCTTTTACAGACAACAGTGGCTTAGAGCCAAATGATAAACCTTCCCATGTTATGGCCACATGGCTGTGAAAACAGCTGGAATTAAACGCCTGCACTCTAAACTTGCTTAGTCACTCTGGATGTTTACCTCAGCCTATCCTTGACCAAAGCACAGCCATGTTCCTTACACTGTGTCTTCAAGTTTCTTAACCAAAATTCCAAGTGACACTCAAAGCACCTTTATAAAAAACTGTTAACACTGTTCTCTCCACTAGAATGTCCTTCTTCCCACCAAGTAGATTTCCATTTCAAACATCATTTCCTTCTTGAAGCGTTCCCTAATGATTACTCCAGTTGAAATTCTTCCCTTCATATCGCCACAGGCCTTTATCAATTCCTCTCCATGAGGAATAGACATTTAACACTTTCTACCTTGATATTTTTTTCTACCAAGACACTTTCAGTAAAGTGAAAATAAGTCAAACTGAACAGAGGGTAAAATTTGCGACCTGATTAAAGGCTCTTTGGAACAGTCCTCTGGCAGTGGTTCTCAGTCTTGTGTGCACGTTGGAATCCCCTGGGCAACTTCAAAAACTACCAATGCCTAGGTCCCAGCCCATATGTCATGAATGCATCCTGAACATTGAGACTTTGAAAAGCTCTCCAGGTGATTCTGATGTGCAGCCAAGGCTTTGAAGTACTACTCTATGGGGACTATAAAAGGGAGTAAGAGGCTGGGCGCAGTGGCTCATGCCTGTAATCCTAGCACTTTGGGAGGCTGAGATGGGCAGACTGCCTGAGCTCAGGAGTTTAAGACAAGCCTGGGCAACAATGGCAAAACCCCAATTCTACTAAAAATACAAAAAAAAAAAAAATTAGCTGGGAGTGGTGGTGTGCACCTGTAATCAGTACTTAGGAGGCTGAGGAAGGAGAAGATTACTTGAACTTAGGAGGTCGAGTTTGCAGTGAGCCAAGATTGCGCCACTGCACTCCAGCCTGGGTGACAGAGCGAGAGTACTATCTCAAAAAAATAAAAGAGTTAAGAGATTACTAAAGGATTTTTAAACAGAAGCAAAGATCTGGTTGACATCAGATAATAATAAATATTACAACTTGAGTAACAGTTGGCTGTTTAGAAGTATTAAAAGCAGATGTAGGAATGATTCAGGGAAGGCAAATGATATTGTAGGAAAGTGTAGGAGGCAAGGAATTTGGTGGCACTTGGTAAAACTTAAATGACTTACAATTGGTTCTAGGCTGAAGTTGGAAGAGATGGACTGGGAAGAGAGGGACAACAGTTAAGGGAAACTGTTTGGAATGAGAACCAAGAACAAGCCTGAAGAAGTAGCGGAGATGAGCAGTCAAGCAAATGCAGAGGGAATTCTGAATAAGATGCTGTAAGTTGTTAAGTTTTCAAAGATGAGAGAACATGATGTGTGGCAACAACAGTGTGTTGCTGAACTGGACATGTGTAGAGGAGTTTTGAAATCAGAGTCACTCTGTTCATCAACAGTGATGAAAAGTATGCATGGCAGCATCTAAAAATCATCAAGGGACACAGTAACTTGGAGATCTGATAAAGATGCTGCCATAATTGTGAAGACAGGGGTTAGTAGCTATGATGTGGCTATGAAAAGGGGAGGTAACAAATTGTGATAGAATAATACTTACTGGTAGGAAAGAGATCATCGCTTTTTCTAAAGTACACTCCCTTCCCCTCACTTATAAAATGAAGTATGTATTTAAAGATATTTCTGTGCTGGTAAATATATTAATTTATAACCTTTATTTTTCAGCATTAAGAACTAAATATTTAAAAATACAGTTAAGTACAAAGCCAAAAAATAAAATGTGTTTTTAAAATACAAAAACAGGTGCTTATAGTAAATGATGGAGTGGGAGGACAGAACTGGCATGAGAAGGACTTCTTCACAGTACCAGCATGTGAAGATTTCTCTACTCGCTTCAGTGCCTTCCCAAATGCTGATCTTTCCCCCAGTTGATACCTGTGTGCTGCTTCAAAACCCATTAAATGTGGTAAAGGAGTGTAAATCCCATCAGAAAAGCCAGATCCCTGGCTCACTAAATCCTTTGAAAGGCTCACGCTAGTGCAAATAAATAGCTGACTAACATTCTCTGCAGGACAATTGCATTATAATAATTCCATAGCAAGAGATAGGGATATTATCAATGTAGTGTGTCCTATAACAAGAGATACTGTATAGATGGAGTAAGTCATTTCACCTATAGCACCATCTGATAAGAGTTGAAGTGGATATTTTTCACTGTAGTAGAATACTAAATGTAATTTATCTAAGGAGTGAATAAAAAAAGCAAGCTTGATTCTTACAAGGAACATAAACTCCCTTCTGGAGTTCATATTATTAATCCCATGTCATTATGACAAGAGATGTTTCTAAGTCAAATAACAGGAAAGTAATGGCAACTAGGAAAAATTTTATAGAGAAAGGAATGCGAGCGGGGTTTAGTGGATCGAAGCCGCATTCGTAGGGGTTGGCTTTTTCTGTGTAGGAGTTGAGTTGGGGTAGTCAGAACATGAGAGTTATCAGTAGCAGGGTTAGGAGGGTGTTAATCGTTAGGGTTAATGCTAGGTTAATTATTCTTTTTCGAGTGTGCATCACTAGGTACAAGAGAAAATGGTATATAGCCCACAGAATAAGTGAAAATCTATTATAATGAATAACATTTGATATAGCAGTGCTATTTCCAAGTTCTATTTAGTAAACCCAGAGTGAAAGTGGTTTATTGATCTGTTTACAACATTCTAAACACTAAGATTAAAACTGTTTTATTCTGACATAAAAGAAACAGCTATGTAAAGCACTTAGTCCTCTACCTGGCACATAGTAGCCACTCAGCAGTTTCTATTTTCACTGACTTGACCCTTTCCCTCCCACTCCAAATATAGATTCTAACCACCCTTTAAAGAACATCCATAGAAAATTCTCAAACAAGCACACTGTGTTAAATGTTAAATGTCCACATTAACAAAGGTTATATTAGAGAAGTATGCACATGCCAATTTCTTATACATGGGAGTAACTCAGGTCTTAGATTGACAATGATGAACAAAGGAAAAGGAGGAGAAAAAAGAAAAGGAAAAACCAACAACGATGTGGAGGGAGAATGAAGAACACAATGGCACTGTTAGTGTGAAGAGCAAACAAATTCTTGAACTGCCAGATGTCATGGAACAAGTACCCCACACAAGAGTACAGAGCTGCAGTGACCCTGGAACTCTAGGTTCAGGGACTGCCAACACTACAGATGCATTCGTTGTCATAGCTCTAGTGATTTTCTTGGACAAATGGTATAAATCACTTTAGCCACTCCACCCCATCCGCTGCTATCCTCTAGTGGCAGAAACACTAATAGTGGCCAAAGAATGACAATTTATCCTGATTAGGAGCTGATCCTTTTAGAGGCAGCTGTCATGGGGTCCTCAATGTCCTCTCTCTTCTGTGTGGTCCCTCATCCCTCAGGAAATGACTTTACTCTTCCAGGGTAAGCTTGAAATAACACTTAGTGTTCCTGCTAAATCCTCCAGTAGCCCTGGTGCTATGCAATTCTTTCAAAGAACAGCTCTTGTGATTAACACAAAAGTCTCTAAAGTTGCATGTAAAAAAGCTTTTGTGTACCAAGCAAGGCATGGCTCACAACTGGTCATTTGCCCAGTTTTTGCCCCGATTCTTCCTGGTCTTAGATTAGTGCCTCTCCTCCTTTTTAGTCTTCCACGGGGTGGCAGTTATAGCCAACTACTACTACCCTTCTACCTGTGTCTAAATTCCAGTATTGTTAACACTGAGCAACTCATAACATTCCTCTTCACTAAGTCACCCTCCAAGGTTGCCCAATAATTCATATCCCAGTGTTAGCCTTACAGAGTTCAAAGCTGCTCATTAAAATTATGCATGCTAAACTATAATCATGAATTCTGGGCTAAAATTATAATTTAATATTTTTTCAAAGTAATTTAGAGTGAAAAATTTCAGAATTTTCTGTTATTTTGTATAATTGAGAAAAACAGTCAAGTTTTTCAAATTAACACATAATAGTTGCATTATAGCAAAGATATTTATCATTATTTATTCACTTATTCACTCATTCCTTCAAAAATACTTGAGTGCCAGGCACTCTGCTGGACCCTGAGAATATAGTGAACAAAAGAAACATGATCACATCATAATAATTTCTATACTGTATCACTTCTCTCAAGAATAGTCTGGCATAGGTTAAACATTTTATTTAAGAAATCAAATTGAGGAGTGGGGAGAAACACATGGGAAGTAAATATGCCATGACTAAGTATCAAAGTCATTCTATGTTTTATGACCATGTAACAATTATTATAAGTAACGCTGGACACTAAAATATTTGCTATTCACTTAAAGAGTGATAGTATTTTAAAATTTCACTACACAGATGTATATCACAAAAAGTACTAATTGCTTGAACAGAACTTTTTATCAAGAATAAGAGTAATAAAATTTTGTAAAATGTTCATGCCAAGAATGCAAAAAAAAAACAAACAGCACAATGACCTCACTAAGACATACTATAAATATGTTATCAAAAGATAATTTTTACTCTTCCTAGCACATAAAAGATAATTTGTTTTCAAACTTAATTGATAGTTTCTGTATTAGAACGAATATATCAGTAATAGTTTTACCAAAATAGAGCCCAATATATGTACAGAAAATATTTAAGAAAATAAGTTTGTCCTTAGCTTTAACATGGATGTGACATACAAATATACATATGTACACTCACAGGAGTAACATACACTGACAAAAAATTACACTTAGCAAAGGTCCAAAATTAAACAAAAAAATCCTGCTAGGACTTTTTTTCTGTCTTTGAGGTTTAACAAAGAATGTAGAAAATTACTGAAGTAACAAAAAATGACACAAAAACCACACTTCAGACAGACAAACTGCTTGTCAGTATCAGGATCTGATTTCACATACAGGTTTAATACACTTCCTCAAAAGTCAGGCCATCAGGGTGAAGGATAAACATCTTCCACTACTGAATGAGGCTGGCTGTCATTATTCTGAGAAGTAGGGTTCTCCTCCACATGGATTACTTTAACTGAGGTTCCTGCAGGAGAAATTTCGTTATTTGTCTCCTCTTCACTAGGTGATAAGGTTTCAGGCAGTTCACTTGACATCAGAACTTGCAAAGGTCCTGTTCTATTTTCAACATCCACTTGAATCCCCAAAACTTTAAGAATATCACATTTGCAAATGGGGCATGTCCCATGGGATAAAATCCAGGGGTCAATGCAATTCTTGTGGAAAAAATGTTTACAAGTCAGAATACGAACTATGTCATTAGGCTTATAGTGTTCAAAGCAAATTACGCAGCTATCTCCATTTGGATTTATTTCCTCATCCCCCTCTTTTACCACTCGAAGTTGGAGTTGTCCAAATGCATTCTGAAGATCTGTTGTTAATCGCTGCCATCTCCGGTTCTGAATCCTCACTAAACAAAGTCTATGAATGTGATAAAAGATGAAATATGCTAAGGTAGCAGTTGTGACAATCACAAAAGAGACCAAATAGTGATTCATCCAGATGATGTGCTTTCTCCCCACCTCAACCATGGCTGTAATGAGAACTCCCTTCTTAATTAAATGGAAAATTTCCGTGCCTTTTAAGTTACCAATCATAACCACAACGACATCTTCAAATGCCTGATGAAACATGGGGAACACCTGGTTGCCAGTTCCTGGAAAGTTATAGATGATCACTCCACTGGCTCCCTTCTCAGCTGCCACTTTAATTTTCTGTGTGAAAGTACAACCTCCCCGTTCAATAAGTGCAAGCCAGGTCTCTGAGTACTTTGATCGGCTGAAAATGGTATTGGGATTACATGCATTTTGGATTTTTCCCTCTGGTGGCACTATAACTCCTGCCACCCTCTTCAAAGTGGAGCTTCTTCCAAAGACTCCAGTCTCTCCCAACTCTGACAACACATGATTCCCAACATGAAATGATATGTTCATATAAGCTGTCCAAACAACACTTGCTCTGCAACAGTTCTGACTAATAAGCCAAAGAACACTGAACACGATAAGCCAGGAAAAGGCAGTGTTGTTTCTCCAAGTGCCAACCTTGAGTAGATGCATCTTTCCCTTCTCTGAATGACTTAAGAACCAACGCAACACTTCCACATCTGTTGACAATTAATTTAAAATAACAAAGAGAAAAAAATCTTCAGGATACAAACAAGATCCACTGTCTTCCAGCATGTTTTTGTAAGAAATTCTTAAAGATGGCTTATGAGTTTCAGAGGTCTTATTAGAGGGGAGAAAAACTTTAGATTGAAAAATAAATCCCCTCCTGTTAACTCTAGATACTGCTTACTGTTGTTTGATGTGATTATGACATGCAAGATCCAGCAGCCAATTAGATAAGAGTTTAGAGCATACTGTGAATTTATTGGCTTAAATGCTGTTATGGGTGATTTCTACATTGTTATAAGATGGATATAATCACCGAGCTACATATAATCGTAGTAGGTAGCACATTAAACTAAAAATTAAGTCTAAAATTCATACAATGTGTGCTCTTTAAAGCCTGAAAGCACATGTAAGAATGCTATATAATTTTTTTCCCAGCAAAGGAAGGAGATATTTCCAACAAAATAGCAAGCTAAAAAAAAAAAAAAAAAAAAAGGATAATTGAAAATTAGTTCTGTGACCAGATGTGAGGTAAAAGTGGTGATATCAGTGACATTATTTTTATATCAAAAAGTAAAAGTCACACTGCTAATTTTTGATTCATCACATAAACGCTTATATTGCATTTATTTAAGCTTTCTGAGACGTTTGTGGCTTTTGTTTTATGGTTTTGCTGTTTTAGAGTAAGAGATCCTGCTCAGTTTACTCCTGCCTCACTTTCTCTGTCTTACATTGACTGTACAAATGTAGTGTAAGTCTGACAGGAGTAAAGAAAGGACTGACATCTGGGGAAGCTAATTTCTCTGCAGGCCTTGACATCTGTTATTAATCAAATAATATTTTGAAAGAGGAGGAGAAAGGGTGTCAAGGGAAAGATTAAATGAAGTCATACTGGTTTGGCACAATTCATTTTTTAAAAAACAGCTATTAAGAAAAACCTCAAAGGTGCATATTTAAAGTTAACCATTAGCAGCAATAAGTAGATGCTTTTATCAATCATTTTTGCAGAACTCAACAAATATCCTTACTGAAGATTCCACAGGCTCTGTCCACTCTACCTACGTTTTGGCCACAATCATGTCAGTGGCACAATATGACCTCAAAGCTAAAGGATGTCATGTGGACTCACAAGCATAGTGAGCTCACAAGCAGCCACGCTGCTACTGGTACATGTTATTGGGGGTGAATCTCAGTGGGTTTTTTTTCCCACCAGCTAGGTAACCGAGGCCAAAGATTCTGACCTTGAACATAAAAGTCTCTGGTCTACATGTGTAGAGTGCTAGAAGTCACTTTTGGTTGGATCTCACCAGGACTAAAGCAGCTGTTACTTCTTATGAAATGTGAATCTACAACATGGTAATTTGAGACAAGGAAGAGGAAGGAACAACAAAACCTAGTATAAAAAGAATACTGATGATATAAAACATACCCACAAAGGTTGATTTTCTCTCCCAAAGGCCATTAATCTGATTTTATTTTCATACATCCCTGCACTTTTTAAAAGGTATTACATGGCGTGTATATTCACAAAGTGACATTGAGTTAGGCATCAAAGGTTTAGCATATCATCCAGAAACAGAAATTTTCATCAATACGACAATATCTAAATCTTTCTGTCTCTCATTGTTGTATACGTGTTTATTTACCTACTAGAAAAAAAGGAAGATGCAAAATAAGGCAAAGAATATAACATGGAAAGGCAATTGAACAAAATTTTAGCTCTGCTCTATGTTATCAAAATGCCCCAGAGAAACATTCACTACCATTTGGAGAGGAAAAGAGAAGCATTTACTAAGGACACTTCTAGAAAAGAAATCTGCTACCATAGCTGAATCATTATGCTAGGATTTAAAGAGCTCTGGCAAACAAAGGTGAATGTTTGTAATGTTATCCTAAATGAGGCCTATAATACTTTAGAACACTTCTCCTTACATAACCAAAGTGCTATCATCTAAAATAATTATTTAGAACACATTACCAATCCAGTGAGTAGCTTTGGAAACTAGATTTCCTGGGCATTAATAAAATTAATTAACCATGGAGAATCAGAGATATAAATTATTAGATACCAAAATTAGTCAAAATGTGGAAACAAAGTACAAGAATTAGTATTAAAAAAGGAAACTTTGGCCGGGCGCGGTGGCTCAAGCCTGTAATCCCAGCACTTTGGGAGGCCGAGACGGACGGATCACGAGGTCAGGAGATCGAGACCATCCTGGCTAACACACGGTGAAACCCCGTCTCTACTAAAAAAATACAAAAAACTAGTCGGGCGAGGTGGCGGGCGCCTGTAGTCCCAGCTACTCGGGAGGATGAGGCAGGAGAATGGCGTGAACCCGGGAGACGGAGCTTGCAGTGAGCTGAGATCCGGCCACAGTACTACAGCCCGGGCGACAGAGCGAGACTCCACCTCAACAAAAAAAAAAAAAAAAAAAAAAAAGGAAACTTTAAAATAGCATGGCTAATTCTCTAGGGCAATGTCACAATCCTAGTAACTTAAAGAAAAAAAATTGTTTTTAACATATACTAATGTTCTTATTTGGATAAGGGCAAAAAGGTATAACAATTAAAACTGATTAGAAAGACAAGAAGTTCAAATCGCTGGGCATGATATGGAGTTTTATTTTTAAAACACAAATTTCACCCTTGTTCATACCTGGGTAGAGAAGCTGAAATTTTCTCTCTACATAAAGTACGATAAGAGAATTTATCTAATCTTTGTATTTGGAAAGATCTGGTTACATCTTCAGAAAATTCTCCAGATTTCTTACGTTTTCAGAATGTCACACTTGCACATGGGACATGTCCTATGGGCTAAAAGCCAGGGGTCAATGCATGCCTTATGGAAAAAATGTTTGCAAGTTAAAATGCGTACTACATCTTGGGGTTTGTATGTGTCAAAGCAAACAACACAGTTGTCTTCATTTGGGTCTAATTCCTCATCCCCTTCTTTGAGAATTCGCAGTTGAAGCTGGTCAATAGCTTTCTTCACATCTGCCTTTATACGACTTCGCCTCCTCGTGGAAGAATTGGGCACTCTAGGTCTCCAGACACAATGTAAGTGAAGGTAGGCAACTGTGGCAGCCAGGAAGGTAAATAGAGACATGATGTAATGGCTCACCCATGGCATGTGCATTCTCCCCACTTCAATGATGACTGTCACACAGACTCCTTTCTGAATCAAGTGCAAAAGTTCCATGCCTTTCAGGTTGCCTATCATCACCGCAACTATATTTTCCGTCCCCTGGTGAGACATGGGAAATACTTTATTGCCCGTACCTTGATAGTTGTAGATGATCACCCCATTTGCTCCCTTCTCTGCTGCCACGTTGATTTTATGTGTAAAAGTACAGCCTCCACGTTCGATGAGGGCCAGCCAAGAGTCTGCCTGTTCAGGCCTGCTGAAATTGGTCAAAGGATTACAAGCGTTCTGATTCCATCCTTCAGGAAGTGCTACCACACCAGACACCCTTTCCACAGGAGAATGATTCCCGAACACTCCACTCTCTCCTAAGTCTGATATTATCTTATTTCCAACCTGAAATGTTATATTCAGGTGAGCTGTCCAAATGGCTTTTCCATTTGAGTCAGGAAGGCTGAGTAATAGAAAGATACTAAGCCTCAAAAGTCCAGATGAAAGAGAACTATGAGTCGAAGGAGTAATTCTAAGGAAGCTCATGCCTCCATTTGTCTATTTAAGAGGCAAACTTGAGAAAACAAAACAACATCAGTTGTAAAAGGACATAAAGAAGATAGCTTGTTGGTAGTAGATTACTAAAGCACATAAATGGAAAAGGTCTCCCTGGATCAAAGATATCTTGCTCCTTCCAGCATTTTTATATTTGGTAGATTATCTTTCTCATAATGAAACAAAATAACAAGAGTTGTGATTGGTATCATGTGATTTCAAGAAAACTATGACATTCTAATGGGGAAATTGTGACATCAGAGGTAGTTAAACCAATCCAAGAGTTTATATTAGTGCATTGCATCCTGAAATCCTATTGGCCAAAAAGCTAAGCAATGAGTCAAGATCTGTAACAATTTGAACAAGCTGTAAAGCAATAAATAAATTGGTAACAATTTTTTAAAGCCCTGAGTTTCTTTCTTAGTTCTGGATAGAATGAAAATCTACCCAGCCATGTAAGATTTTTTTTTCTAGATGTAAGGCAATGGCAAAGATAAAAATAATTCATGTATTAGTGCATGTACCCGGGCCACTTGCCAGTTTTCATGCATGGTTCAACACTACCCAATATGGCATTATGTGGGATGGTTCAACACTACCCAGTATGGCATTCTGTGGGAAGTAGGAGCAAACCATTCCCACCAACTTCCCACATTAAATGCCTATCCCACACCTAAAGATCCAACACAAAGAAAACAGTGTAAACTCATATTGTTGGCCTAATACAGTCCCATCTTCTGGTAAGAACCTACTATGTGGTAGGCAAATACTCAGAGTGGGCATATATTGGAGAAGAAAATAGAAATAGCCCTACTCTTGTAGAGACTAAGGATTTTGGATGATGTCTCAAGGACAAGAGAAACACACTGTAGGGTTCTAAGCCAGGGAGGTGACAAATGTGTTTCAGAACGTTCACTTTGGTTGCTTTATGGGGAAAATGTATTGGAGAGGGAGAATAACATGAGAATGAGCTTAGGCAAAAGAAGACAGTGGCTTGGACTCGAAGTAGTAGCATAGATGTAGAAACATAGACAAAGGCTGAATAACAGATTTAGTAACTGGAAGGATAGTAGTGGGAAGAGGAAAGGATGGCCACAATGATAACAAATCACTACATTATTTAGCAAACTACAGAATCTTTACTGCTTTAAAGATGCATTATTGTTTACTTTTATCTTAAATCTTTATCCAAAGTCTGTTTCAAGAAGCCAATAAATTGGCAACACCCACTCAAATATTTATTTTCTGCCATGTATAGGATATCTTCTATGTGCTCAGCATGCCACAAAGTCCTAGGGATAGAAAAAGAAAAGACCCTATTTCCTAGTGTGCAAAATGGACACGAAAATTTAATCATAGACATGATAGAGTTTTCTCATTTGGACAAAAGCATTTATTGTATTCCCTGGCCTACTGTATTTAATATTTGCTTTAAAAAAATAAAAAACTAGGAAACAGTCTACTTGTCCCATTCATACAATTCTATTAAAGCATGATTCAGTTCACATCTGAAGAGTCCTTATAGGCAGACTTTTTTTCATGTTCAAATTGAGTGAATTCCTGGCTGATTTTATTAACAGTGACAAATTGAAGCCTCATTAAGATGACAGTTTAACATCATCATATTATAGGTAATTTGTTAAATCTGTGATTATTTAACCTTTGGAAGTAGGATTACAAAATAATGTAATTCTGACTTTTTATTTTCCAGATTTTTTGTGGGTGAAGAATTTAACCTGTAACTATATTTTGCTTCAAAACATATCTCACATCAAAAGGTTCTCTGTGTGGTTGAAAGGACCAATTTGAGGAACTTAGCTAATTCATTCTATTTTTCTCATTATGATATAAAATGCTTAAGGCAATGATAGAACTGCCCTCTCTTCTGCCCTTGTCTTAGAACAAAATAGACCTATAAGAAACAATCATCTATCTCTTAAAAAGTGGTTTTCAAGTTGGGGGCAATTTTGCCTCCCAGGGGACATCTGGCTGTTTCTGGAGACATTTTTTGATTGTGACAATTAGAGAGTGTTACTAGCATCTAGTGAGTATACACCAGCATTGCCACTAAAACATCTGAAAATGCACACAATAGCTCCACACAATAAGAAATTATGTGGTCCAAAATGTCAATAGTAAAGTTAAGAAACCCTGATCTAATGAAACAGCCTGAAAGGAGAAGCATCCCAAAACTCTCCCATCCCTGATGGGTGGTCAGATATAAATTCTCGACACAGAATAAGCTTTTATAATTGACAATGCCTCCATCAAGGATGATGCCCTCAATGCAACTTAATTTCTCCAGTTTTCCCTGGAATAGAAACAGCAGAGATCTGCACAAGTTACCTGTTAGTCCATTAAGAATCATGACAAATTGCATATATTTTATCAGAATGAGCTCTAAGAGTCTTCCTTAGAGCATGTAAATTGGGGAGGGGGGGAGAGGGGGAGGGAGGGGGAGAGAGAGAGAGGATTAAGGGAACTGTAATCTGTTCCTTTTAGATCATTTATTCAATACATGGACATTCTTTTTTTTTTATTGTTGAATAGTATTTTATTGTATGAATATAACACATTTTATTTATTCTTCTCTTCATTAAGTTCTTGTTTCCATCTCGAAATCTTTTTTTTTTTTTATTATACTTTAAGTTCTAGGGTACATATGCATAACGTGCAGGTTTGTTACATATGTATATCTGTGCCATGTTGGTGTGCTGCACCCATCAACTCATCAGCACCCATCAATTCATCATTTATATCAATCCCCATTTATATGGGGATTGTATAACTCCCCAATGCAATCCCTCCCCCCTCCCCTCTCCCCATGATAGGCCCCATTGTGTGATGTTCCCCTTCCCGAGTCCAAGTGAGCTCATTGTTCAGTTCCCACTTATGAGTGAGAACATGCGGTGTTTGGTTTTTTCTTCTTGTGATAGTTTGCTAAGAATGATGGTTTCCAGCTGCATCCATGTCCCTACAAAGGACGCAAACTCATCCTTTTTTATGGCTGCATAGTATTCCATGGTGTATATGTGCCACATTTTCTTAATCCAGTCTGTCACTGATGGACATTTGGGTTGATTCCAAGTCTTTGCTATTGTGAATAGTGCCGCAATAAACATACGTGTGCATGTGTCTTTGTAGTAGCATAATTTATAATCCTTTGGGTATATACCCAGTAGTGGGATGGCTGGGTCATATGGTACATCTAGTTCTAG
>NW_022324309.1:2127894-2128510 GCF_002776525.5 Piliocolobus tephrosceles
ATTTCTTAATCCAGTCTGTCACTGATGGACATTTGGGTTGATTCCAAGTCTTTGCTATTGTGAATAGTGCCGCAATAAACATACGTGTGCATGTGTCTTTGTAGTAGCATAATTTATAATCCTTTGGGTATATACCCAGTAGTGGGATGGCTGGGTCATATGGTACATCTAGTTCTAGATCCTTGAGGAATCGCCATACTGTTTTCCATAATGGTTGAACTAGTTTACAATCCCACCAACAGTGTAAAAGTGTTCCTATTTCTCCACATCCTCTCCAACACCTATTGTTTCCTGATTTTTTAATGATTGCCATTCTAACTGGTGTGAGATGGTATCTCATTGTGGTTTTGATTTGCATTTCTCTGATGGCCAGTGATGATGAGCATTTTTTCATGTGTCTGTTGGCTGTATGAATGTCTTCTTTTGAGAAATGTCTGTTCATATCCTTTCCCCACTTTTGGATGGGGTTGTTTGTTTTTTTCTTGTATATTTGTTTGAGTTCTTTGTAGATTCTGGAAATGAGCCCTTTGTCAGATGAGTAGATTGCAAAAATTTTCTCCCATTCTGTAGGTTGCCTGTTCACTCTGATGGTAGTTTCTTTTGCTGTGCAGAAACT
>NW_022324309.1:2128610-2142487 GCF_002776525.5 Piliocolobus tephrosceles
CGTTGCTTTTGGTGTTTTAGACATGAAGTCCTTGCCCATGCCTATGTCCTGAATGGTACTACCTAGATTTTCTTCTAGGGTTTTTATGGTAATAGGTCTAACATTTAAGTCTCTAATCCATCTTGAATTAATCTTCGTATAAGGAGTAAGGAAAGGATCCAGTTTCAGCTTTCTACTTATGGCTAGCCAATTTTCCCAGCACCATTTATTAAATAGGGAATCCTTTCCCCATTTCTTGTTTTTGTCAGGTTTGTCAAATATCAGATGGTTGTAGATGTGTGGCATTATTTCTGAAGGCTCCGTTCTGTTCCATTGGTCTATATCTCTGTTTTGGTACCAGTACCATGCTGTTTTGGTTACTGTAGCCTTGTAGTATAGTTTGAAGTCAGGTAGCGTGATGCCTCCAGCTTTGACATGGACATTCTTTATAACAACCAAATACTGAAGAGTTTTTCATTCTGTTGAATTTTGCAGTTAGGTTAAAGAGAACTGAAATATATTACTAGGGATAATATATATTTTATATAATAATTTATATATTATCATATAAGATGTAATATATATTATATAATTTATATATTATATATAATTTATATATTATATAATTATTATAATTTATATATTATTATATATATTCAAGGATATATATATTCAAGGAATATATATATATGTTTATATATTCCTTTTACACGCAGGCTAAAGGGAACTGAAACATATTACTAGGGTTGGTTCAACTGGTTCAAAAAGCCATTCTACTTATCTCTTGTTAACAGTGAATATATATACACACATACACACACACACTTAAGAGATAGATAGTGTGTGTGTGTATAGTTACATGCTCTTAAGAGATAGGTAGAACGTATATATATAATATATATGAGCAAGGAATATATATATATATAAACACACATATGTGTGTTTATATATATATGTACACACACACACACACACACACACACATTTTTTTCCCCCAGAAACTTACCAGATTTCCCTTAAGTCCCTTTGGCTAGAATTGCTTCAAAAACCCATGCCTAATGAAATCCTTGGAAACTGGGGTGGAATCATCATGATTATCTTAGTTAATCATTATTTATCCTATTGTGGAGAGCTCATTCCCTGGGTGAGCACATGGCCAGAAGAAGGGTGAAGATATGAATGCTGTGTTACCAAGGGGAAAGACATCAACCAGAAGGTAAGCAAGCAGGCACAATGACAGGCTCTAAATTCCTGAAGTACCCCCAAAGGAATAATACTTAACCATTAACCACAACAAACATGTAATATGCACTGTATACAAGGCACTGACATGAGCCAGAGTCTATGTTAATGGGGACACAACATGGCTCTGACCTTAAGGAGGGCATCATCTAGGCAGAAGAAAAGAGTAATATCCAAGTTGGATGTATATATGTATGTATCCTATAACTACCAGGCTCCAATTAAATTTTTGAGAAGGTTATAACTATTATTGAGAGAAAAAAATCAACTAACTGACCTCTACCCCTCTGCTATTCTTTGATCTCTATGAGTAAGAATGTTCACACTTCCAGAAATCTCTACTCCAGTAAAGCAAAACAGATAAATACAATCACATTGCACTGTTCAGATAGCATCTTTAAGATGAAATGAAAACCAATAAACTACCTCATAAATGTCAGTACCCAGGGCTATGATATCATGAGAGATCTCTAGGAATTCACAAAACAAATATTTATTTTGCATTTAGGCTCAAACATTACAACTATGTATGTTTTTTTGCAAGAAATTAAATAAATCATAATGAGATCTGAGGAAGACAGAATATTGACTCTAAAGTACTTCACTGAGAGCAGCACAAAAGCAAAAAGTGCTAATGATAATATTTTTCTGAAAGTGGAATCTTTACTTTTACAATTTTTAATGTTTTCTAATATATATATATATAATCTGCAAGTATCCCCTCTAATTACAGCTAGTGTATCAGTGGTTAAAAAAAAACTTCATAGTTTCATGTAACAAAACTAGTTTATATAAAGGCATTTCTGGATTGTAGCAACTATAATTCTAATTTCTATATTTTTTAAGTAAATTTTGTTGTGTATATTTAATGTGTACAACATGACACTATAAGATACACATATATAGTAAAATGGTTGCTATGATGGAACAAATGAACATATCTGTCATCTCATCTCATATAGTTATCCATTTGTCCTCCTGTTGCAAGTGCTGCTATAATCTACCCATTTAGAAAAAATTCTGATGTAATTCCCTCTACAAAATTGACTATTCTATTAATCTCCTTGAAGGACAGGATTAAATCTTTTTCTCATCTTTTTAATACCCAGCTTCTAGGACAGTATCTACCACATCATAGGTTCTCAATAAAAGTTGAATTAAATTGATAATGTCATTATCCTCTGTATTCTATCTGGTAATATTCCTTATGCAAAATTGTATCTACCGAGTTTCATCTTCAGAAGGGTGATCATTTCAGTAAGAGCACAGAATAGTTAGAATATGCATAATGAGTTCAACTTGTAATTATTCTATATATGTATAAACAAAATATGTGTGTGTGTATATATATGTGTGTGTGTATATATATCCACACATATTGTATTGGGGATCTATATATATACATCTTCCTTGCTCTTAGCAATCATAAAACTTGATTCCTTAGCCATACCTTAATACAAAGACAAATGAGTATTTGGAATATGATCAAATCCATTTAAACTGTAATGGGCATAAATAAACATAAATTAAACTCTCTTTTTCATTCAGAATTCAAGTCATGGTCTACATAACTTTAACAATAAACTGAAAACAATTTTTTCCCCATTCAGTCTACCAATTTAGAAGATAGAATGGTAATCAACAGAGTAGGAACTCATTATTACTACTCTGGGAAGTAATGGGGGAAAAATTCACATTGTAGTCTTTGCACTAGGAGGGAGAAGGAAGAGATAAATAGTCTTAAGTAAACACAAGATTAAGACAATATTTGGCAGTAGTATAATTATTATCTTTGAGCTTGGAACAAAATATATCTTCATATTAACCATTTAGACCATATTTTTGTTTGAGGCAGTGGTGAATAGGCAATACACTCAAAAGAGGAAAAATAAACCCAAGCAGATTCCTTTACATCACCACCAGCAATTGTCCTGTTCTCTTAACAGGCTATTCTGCCCCTTTCATTATTAAGGTCCAACGATGAGGACCAAAAGGGTTTGGAGGCTGCTTCTGGGACTCCATCATTTCAAGATTGTCCTAAGGCTTAAAACAGACTCTAAATCTTCCTAAGCCACAGTCATTGAAGGTTTGCATATGCTTTGCCTTCCTAATACAAGTCCTATGATGGTTAACTCTGAGTGAGTTCCCAGCAGTCAGAAATAACACGGCAGAGGTGATTAAGGAGATTTTCCCCTTATGTTTTGCCAATTTACAGATCACAAAACCCTTTCTTATTTCGTATATAATTTAATTCCTCCTGTGAAGGAGCAGAGAAAAACAACGATGACAACATGAGTATAGAGTCATCACACTAGGAGAAACAGTGAACAGTGTATTAAAGCACCAGGCCATGTGACAGATGTGTCTGAAATCCAGTTTCAGCTACATGCTAGCCATTTAAGCTGAGCCACATTGAGTCTCAACTTTCTCATCTGTAGTCTGGAAAAGTAAAGTCGGCCATAGTGAGTGTTGGATGACATGTTTCACATCTGTTTGTAAATCGCCAAGCACACTGCTAGATTAGCTTGGGAGGTATTCAATAAATGGGCCTTCCTTCGTATTCTCAATCCTGAAAAACCTTTTTCTTCCATTTTCCATGTAATAAAAGTCCCATCATCTTTACAGACCCATCTCAATATCCCATTTGTGATCTCCCTAGCCAAAACCACCTGTTCCTATGACATATTATTTTTGTACCTATTTGTCAGTCATTTAATTTTGCCTTAT
The DNA here is from genome assembly GCF_002776525.5 of Piliocolobus tephrosceles. NCBI lineage: Eukaryota > Metazoa > Chordata > Mammalia > Primates > Cercopithecidae > Piliocolobus > Piliocolobus tephrosceles. The sequence goes on from NW_022324309.1 coordinate 2,132,559, forward strand.
ATTATATATAATTAGATGCATATGTGTCTGTGTATACTTTCACTTGGTTTAGAGTATCTTGTGAGCAGTGGTCTTATCTGCTTCATTTTTTAAAAATCCTGTTTTCTCCCTCCTGTTCCTACACTAGCACAATAAAACTTGTTCAAGGTCCCTGACAAAATGTTTGACTTTTCAAGTACTTTCTCTTCAAAATATTAAGACATCTGCAGCTTTTACAATCTATGCTTTATACAACTACTCATTTTTCTTAAAAAAAGAGAACAGGCAATGATTTGACAAGTCTTCCCTCAGTTAAGAATTACATTGACAACAGTTGTCCAGAAAAAGGCTTATTTAATATCACAGGATCAGAGGCCATCTGTCTTACATTTTCTCTCCAAAAGTCAAGAATAAATTTCATCCACATCTCTGTATCTGAAAAATGGACTAAATATGGAATAATACACAGTCATAAAGTAATACCATTTCTAACATATAAGCAGCAGCCTTTACAGGGATAAAAATTCTGCTTTAATTACTTTTATGTAAATGAATAGTTATATCTCTCGAGATATTTAAATATAGATATATATCTATATATCAAGTCATGAGCTCCAAATAGACATTATCAGGAGAAAACTATACCAATTATGTATACCTTGGTACCTCAGAGAAAACTCTAACATTACATCAGAAGTAATACTTAAATACAAAATTTCTAATTGTAACCAACTTTTTCTCCAATCCAGAATGCCTTCTATTTCTACCCCAAGTGATAGTTGAATCCTGCAGTCCCCACAAAGCTTCCCTGATTAATTCAGTCCAATGTGAGTTCTTTCTCCTATGAACTGTCACAATATATGTTTTACATTTTTTTTTTTTGAGACAGAGTCTCTCTCTGTCACCAAGGATGGAGTGCAGTGGCACTATCCCGGCTCACTGCAACCTCTTCCTCCAGGGCTCAAGCGATTCTCCTGCCACAGTCCCCTGAATAGCTGGGATTACAGGCACATGCCACCACATCCTGCTAACTTTTGTATTTTTAGCAGAGACGGGGTTTCACCATGTTGGTCAGGCTGGTCTTGAACTCCTGACCTTGTGATCCACCTGCCTTGGCCTCGAAAAGTGCTGGGATTACAGGTGTGAGCCACCACGCCCAGCCATGTTTTTTCATTTTTGTATTTTAACATATTTTGCAGTTAAAACAGTACATACAGCATACATGTGCATTTTTGAAGTAAGAAAACTACTCCTGTAGCTTTTAAGCAACAATCACTATTTTCTTCATACCCTACATCCTGTCTTAGGAAATTATTTCTGTACTACCTTGTGATATTTTTCTTCTAGTGTTGAAAACAATGTTACTTGCTTCCCCTCTTACAAAGGCTGTTGTCTTTACCTCTCAAGTTGTAAGATTTTTCAGGGTAGGACTTCACTATGCTCCTTCATCTTCCTACAGGACCTAGTGCACTGATTTGTAAAAAATCAATTTCTCATTTGATTTGATAAAACAAAGGTGCTTCTCTGGCATGACTAAGAACCTGCCATGTCCTACTGTTTTTCATATTCCCTCTAGAAGTACAATCTACGAACTATCTATTCCAAATGTCTACGTTATTATTTTACTCATTCAAGTATTTATCAAGATCCTACTATGTGCATAGTACTAATAAGTGCGCACAATTTTAGGGCTACAGCAGTGATCAAAAAGGAACAATTTCCTATCCTAATGACTCTTTTGTGTACCCAGGGATTCAAACAGGAGGTCATGGTGGTTGTATTTTATCCAAGAAACTGACCTTCTGATATGATAATATGCTAAATAAGGTATGAAGGAAGGACCAGAGAAGCACAGTATCTTAGTCTGTTTGGGCTGTTATAATAAATTACCATAAACTGGGTAGCTTATAAGCAATAGGAATTTATTTTTGCACAGTTCTGGAGGCCAAAAAGGTCCATGATAAAGGCAGATTTGGTGTCTCATGACGGCTTGCTTTCTGGTTAATAGAAAGCACCTTTTCGCTGTGTTCATTGTGGAAAGACTAAGGGGGTCTCTCTCAGGCCTCTTTTATAAGAACACTAATTCTACTTATGAGGGCTCTGCTCCTATGAGCTAATCACCTCCCAAAGTCCCCACCTCCTAACACCATCACCTTGGGGGTTAAGATTTCAACGTCTCAAGGGGAACACAAACATTCAAATTACGGCACACAGAAAAATAAATCCTGCCCCCAAGGTAGGACAATTTAATCATTGCATAGTTCTGATACCCTAAGGTATCACTTTCCCTAGGATATTTCATGCAATGAAAAATAAAGCAGCCTATACAGCATATCTGTTCACAAAGTTTCCTTCATTCAGATCTCATGGAGCTTTAAAATTTTATATTTAAAAACAAAGCTGGCCGGGCGCGGTGGCTCAAGCCTGTAATCCCAGCACTTTGGGAGGCATAGACGGGCGGATCACGAGGTCAGGAGATCCAGACCATCCTGGCTAACACGGTGAAACCCCGTCTGTACTAAAAAATACAAAAAAACTAGCTGGGCGAGGTGGTGGGCCCCTGTAGTCCCAGCTACTTGGGAGGCTGAGGCAGGAGAATGGCGTGAACCCAGGAGGCGGAGCTTGAAGTGAGCCGAGATCACGCCACTGCACTCCAGCCTGGGCTACAGAGCGAGACTCCGTCTCAAAAAAAAAAAAAAAGCTTTGTTGTATATAATAATTTTCATAGTCTTAAGTCTTGTTAGTTTTACCAGGAATAGCAATTGTTGAATTTTGCAAGTTTAACTAATTCTTAAGCCAGACTGCCTGAGTTTAAATCCTGTACCTACACTAGCTCTACAATTTAGGCAAGTTATCTAAACTCATGTGCCTTAGTTCCCTTACCTGTAAAACAGAGATAACAATAGTACCAAATTTTTAGGACTCCCATGAGGATTAAAAGAAACAATGCACAGTCTTTAAAGCACTTAGAACACTACTTGGCTCATACACAAACTGATGTGTGTTCACTGCCAGCACCCATCATTAAATTTAAATCATCATCTTATTCACCCAATTTACTAAAGATGATGCCAAGATCTGTAATGATTTTTTTCAATCTTATAATTATAAGGAAGTTTCTATTTTGACATAAAATATTGGTATCACTTTTCCATATATAACATATATTCTTGAAGACAAGTGATGTCTTTACACAAATACCTATTAACACCTCCAGCTAAGCAGCTAATATTTTAATGCACATTAGGGACAAAATATTTCATGATTCACAGAGGATGCATGAAAACAGTGATAGAACTTACAATGCATTTTATAGTTATAATGTACAGGCCAACTTTAAAAAATAAAAAGGTCTTTTTAGTTCCCTCACATCCACAGACCACCCATAAAAACAAAAGTAAAACAAAGAAGTAAAGCTTTTCATTGGATCTGCTGGCACAATATTTTTCAATATGTTGACAAAGAGCCTGATTTTGCCAACTAATTATTACATTCATAATCCATGTCAAACTTCAAGAAGAACATTCATGTCACCAATTATTCAAATTTAGTTTGAGATTTAGGGAAAAGAGGAGGTTATCATGAGAGAAAGCAAGTGTTTGTACAATCCACTCAAACAACTAGTTCTAGCAAGACCTAGCAGTAAATTACTATTGTTCTAGTTAGTTTCTATTTAATTGGCAAGGTTATACTAACAGATTACTCAGGTGGGAAAAGTAAATGATTGATATTCCATATAAATCGATAAGCAAAATGACGTGGTTAACCTGAAAATACATGTGAGTAGCAGCTTATACCTACAAGAATATAAAGTGGACATAGTATTCACTGTTTTTATCAAATCTAGAACTTTCAGATTGTTTCTAGTTGTCTTTGGTATTTAGCTTGATTTCCTATGTCTCATTTTACTTACTTTTCCATTTTAAAATCTTTGGTAAACAACTTCTTTTAATGTTTTACTATCATTTTTTTAAACAAAAACGAACAATAAGTAGGGCTATGGGTAAAACAGTTACGAAAAGAATCCATAGTCAAGTGGAGAGATGGAGGAACCAAACATTTGCTTTTTGCATGTTAATTTCTTACGAAAACACATACCTACAAGATGGGCTATGAAGGGTAAGGAATAAATCTTCAAGAGGACTAGCATAAGATCCATTGCCACACATAGCAATAAGTCTATTTACTCACAAGGTGTTTCGTATAGTGTTCTTACAAACTGCACTAGCTAATATTTCAAGTATATTACTTATAATCTGTTGAATAATAGAAACTTACAGTAATAAGTTCCAATTTGAGTCTTTACTTAACACTTGGTGTTTAGCACTCTATGTCTTATCTCATTTAAAATTCACAACACTGCAATGAAGCAGACACTATCAGAATCTCGTTTTATTAACGAGAAAACGGAAACCAAGCATGTAATTGCTAAGGTGGATGAACCACTGGAAGGCATCTCCCCTAGAGTTTCTAGAGGGAGTTCAGCCCTACTGACACCTTGACTACAGACTTCTGGCCTCCACAACTGTGAGAGAATAAATTTCTATTGTTTTAAGCAATTCCGTTTATGACAATTTGATACAGCAACTACATGAAATGAATAGAGCTTATTGGTCATTTAAGTTTCCTATTCTTTGACTTGTTATTCATATCCCTTACTCATACTGTTCAGGGATTGTCTGAGTTTTCATACTGATATACAGGAGTTCTGTACATACTTTAGATTTTAAGCCTCTGTTGACTAAAAGCACTGTAATATCCTTCTCAGTCTTTGGCAGTCAATGTCCCTAGTTAGGATTGGTTAGGCCTCAGAACCCTATCTCCTAGGTAAGGTTTCTCCTTCTAGAACCCAGACGGCAAAGTGGTGACTTCAGCCTGTGGACAAGACACATGAATCCATTATTTGCTCTTCTGTAACCCCCACAGGATTTCCGTGCCTTGTAATTTAAAAGTAGAAAATATTATTCTGCCTATGCCTTAAAAACAGGAAAGGATACTCTCTTCTATACACAGTCCAAACAGAGGTCATTCTGCTTTGAATAAGGTCTTAAGTATACAGGTCTGCCTCTAAAATGAGAGCTGCTTTCCTATGGACAAAGACAGCTTCACTCATCTTCCATGGTAAAAATTCTCCCTGACACAAGGCTTAAAACCTCTCAACACAATGCACTGCGAAGAAAAAAAAGCCAGTTGTACAAGTACAAAAACCAACCACAGTGCAAAACTCCAAGTAAAAACCCCACATGGTCTGCTCCTAGTAAGGTACTACCAAAGCTTAAAGTAATCCATCCTGATCCTAACAGAAACAAAAATGACATGATTTTGCTCCTCTACATTTTACTAAGAGCTGTAATCTTCTATCTACAATTCAATATGAAAACTCTAAAAATATTTTTCCCCATAAGGATGCAGCAAATTCATTGGGGGAGCAGAAAAACCTGATATTGCAAAATTGCTAAAAGAATACATTTCAAATTCTCTCATGATAAAAAATAGTATGTGAGGTGATAAATATGTTACTTAGCTTGATTTAATTATTCCATATTGTATACATGTCATAACATCACATTATACACCATAAACATATACAATTATAACTTGTCAAGTAAAAATATTAATTTAAAAAAAACTGATCTGAAGTAATGGAAGTCTACGCATTCATTCAGTATTCATATATGTTGCTACAGGAATATGTGTTTTACGAAAAAAAGCCTGCCTTGGACCTTACTGGGGTACTATCTAATATGTGGCATATGTACTATGCTACATTTCTGATACCTAAAACAATGGTCCACCCTGCATAGGGCAGGCCTACCCCCTTCTGCTACTATCACTACCAAAAAGACAGGAAAATACAACCTACATCTCTACTCCCAGACAAAATCCCTTGCAAAGCTAACAGCCTAAAAGAGCAGGGGTAAGGGAGCTCCCAGTCAGCAGAAAGTTCCACATAGAAGGGCAGGCATTTGGTTTTCCGTCCTTCGTGGGGTACAGAAAGAGGGGAGTGATAGCATTAGGAGCTATACCTAATGTAAATGACGAGTTAATGAGTGCAGTACACCAACATGGCACATATGTACATATGAAACAAATCTGCACGTTGTATACATGTACCCTAGAACTTAATGTAATTTAAAAATAAATAAATAAATAAAAAGAAAGGCAGGCATGCCAGGCTTCTCCTTCCAACCTCATCTACCAGGTAAATCCTGAGGAGGGAGTCAAAGGTAGAGTATAACCAAGCGGCACTGACTCTGCTAATATGGTGGTTCTTGGAAAGGGTGGGGAATGGAGGGAGGCCCAGAAAGGGAAACACTGATTTATAAACAAGAAAGAAGAATCCAAAGGAAATAATGGGGTTTTGTCCCTACTTGGAATGTGAACATGACTTTTTCTACTAGAACACAAAATAAAATTGCAAATGTTGACAAACTCTGTAACGTGGTATCATTTCTGATTTTCAATATCCCAACAAAATTTGTCACTTAGAACTTTATAATGAGCTAAATGGCAAAACAAAGACTCCTTTTGTTGTGTGAATTCTTCCTAACATATTTTTTACATTCATACTTTTGAATTCAGGATCCATTTTATTCTACAGCTTATTTTCAACATACTTGTCTTTATCTTTCACTTTTTATAATTGTGAGTTAATTTTTCAAATAGGCTTGTCAAAATCCAATTAAGAAGTTATCTCCTCTTCTCAATTTGGTCCCACAAAGCAAGTAAAGATGACAAATATTTAGTAGCAATGCCTGAGTAGTCTGGCAACTTCAAAGATGTGTAAATTGAGGGTAAAAACACATAAAAACTAGACTACAAAGTTCAAATCATCCACTTCTCTGACTATCTGACTATCCCCCTATCCTTCGGTTAAAGAAGGCAGGGGGACAAATTCACACCAGAGCTGCCACCTTAGTGCATTGGCATGTGCAATGATGCCAATTTAAAAAACAAAGGCATCCTGGGCAGAAAGAGAGAGAGAAAAGGCTAGTCTCCACTTTCCTTCCTAACATGCATGAGCAGAGGTTAAGTGTATTTAATACCTTTACTCTTGAAGGGCCCTTCACATCCATCTACAATCACTGACAACAACTTCTGTCCATGGTACACCATCAAATGTGCATATAAGTTTATTAGGAAAGTAGAAAATCAGGATGACAATTAAATTCTATGTGATATAGTAATTTTTAGAACAGAAAACTCAATAATCAAGCTAAAATCTCAGCAGTATATAAAGAATTGAATATATTCCAAGGTTACTGAAAAAATTCATGACTGAAAAAAGGAAAAAATATCATTTATGGCTTTATCAAAATCTTGCACAGATTAAAGGTCATTTAGGAAAGAAAAACTACCTCTGCAATCATTTGTTGTAACTTAGAAAATACAAGCTCATATAAACCATCTCAAAGAAGAAAGAACTTGCTCAAAAAAAGAGTTCTTGGGATGGAAACTCTAATTATTAAAATAATATTTCCTAAACATTATGCTTGAATTAAATACTGCAGTCTCCTCCTAACTCTGGAGCACTGGACTATTTCAATTCCAAATAATCAGTGAATACTTGAAAGCTGGCTGAGTAGAAATAAATAAAATAGGATTGTCATACTAAAGGTGTCAATCAGACCTAACGAGTCATTCTAGAGTTAATCATTTTAAAGACAGTAAATATATGCCACAATAAAACCACAATACCATTAAATTACACTTTTAGTTATAATTTCTAGACGTAATTTGAGAGGACACACAAAACATATCCGAACAAAATTAAAAACACACGAACACAGTATTAATGCTGTTGTAACTGTATATTATTAAATATACCTTGACAGTAAATAAGGTTTCAGGTACTGTGAAAGTATAAAAGAGAACTTCATAGAGATGTATGTATACATACACATATATATGTATGTAGATGTATCTACATATACACGTAGATATATGTGTGTACGTACATATACACATATGTGTGTACGTATACGGATATACGTGTATATACGTGTATATATGTACACACATGTATATGTACACACATATGTATGTATATGTGTATATGTATATACACACGTGTGTATATGTATACATACACACACATATATGTATATAAACATATACACATATATAGTATGTATATGTATACACAGAGAGAGAGAGAGAGAGTGAAACCTTGGGGTCTTTTAATATACCCGTAAAAAGAATATACCTGCTATAATATTCCTAAAAGTGAATCACCTAGTTTCAGATTGAAAACTGAATGTTCATAAGATTACTGCCACACATAGAACCACCGATGACAGATAACAAGTAGAATTGATTATTGCTGTTTTGAATATTATTAAATTTACTGATATAAAGCTGGGGTTTATTTTTTTGTACATCAAAAATGGCCAGATATTGGCAGTTTCATATGGTTTAACAAAAGAGCTATCATTTGAAATATACGTGCCAGGTATTGTGTTAATTATGTTAACATGCTTAATCTTAATTTTCACAGCTTCATGAGAAATTCGTATCTCAATTTCTGTGTGCATAATATTTTCATTCTGAGGTGGGCATCATCACATTCAAGTCCTCTAGATTTGTTCAACACCAAAAGGAAAACTTAAAAATCAGTACCCCACTCTGAGCTGGTAAAGCTGGCCAGGACAATCCTAATAATTAATTACTGTTTATAAATATGTCTCTCCTAGTAGACTGTGGGCTCATGGAAGTCAGGAACCTTGCCTTGTTCATCTTTTTATTTCCAGAGCATATGGCAATACCTGACTAGCACTTTAAAAAAAGTTCATTTAATTATTTACTCAGATAGATTGATTGCTTAGTGTCTACTATATGTTCAGTGCCGTATAAGCCACGGTATCCTGCTCTGACGCAGCTTATAATTATCAGAAAGAAGCACACATGATAATATAAATTAAGTGCTGAATTGTGCAAAACCATGGCAGATACTTGTGGGAAAGCAATGCTATAGGTAATAATAGTAATAGCAGCTCACATTTAGCTCAGGCAGTGTACTTAGCAATTCAACTTCATTAACTGATTTAATCATCAACCATCCTTGGAGGCAAGTACATTATTGTCTCCATTTCACAGATGAATAAACTCAAGTACAGGAAGATTACATAAACTTCATCACTCACACAAATCTGGAAGTCCAATCCAGATAGAATAAAACTCCCAACAGTTTTTCACCTGTTTTTTTTTTTTTTTTTTTTCCATGTGTTTAAATTCTATTTCCTCTGTGCTGAAACCTCCACAAGTCCTGTAAGTCAGTGATTTCTAAACATTTTTAAATCATGAACCTTTCGGCAATCTGTTGAAGCCTAGTGATTGTGATCTCTTCTCAGGATTATGCTTTTAAACGCATAAAAATAAGTCCATAGGATTACAGAGAAAAGCAGTTATAATGAAATATAATTATAAAATTATTTTAATAAACAAATTTGTGCTATAGTAAAATGTGTTTCTATGACTCATTAACAAACTGTAAAAAGGGATTTAAGAGTTTAAGAGTAACGTAGTACCAGTGTAGTTCATGAACACAAACATATTTTGAGAGCGCTACAGTGGAATGTAATGTGATATGAAAATTTATGTGTTTCTTTTAGTGATAATGACACAGGCACTGCTAGTACTACTGTAGTTTATTGTTTAAGTCATAATATAAGAGAATGCTATATCTCAGAGGTTAGTGAATATAAGGATCTAATGTTTTCCCATCCTAGTTCACAGACCCCCTGAATTCCATCCAGATTAAAAATTCCTGTTTGCAAACTGCAACTCATCCATTTTACTGCGAAAACATCTCTTTTTTATATATATAATATATATATATATGCATAGGCGTCTGTGTGTGTGTGTATGTGGATGGATAGATTGATTGATTGATAGATAGATGATAGATAGATAGATAGATAGATAGATAGATAGATAGATAGATAGATAGA
>NW_022324309.1:2142497-2242458 GCF_002776525.5 Piliocolobus tephrosceles
AGATAGATAGATAGATAGATAGATAGATAGATAGATAGATAGATAGACAGATTAAGGGGGTATAAGTGTAGTTGTGTTATATCATGGATACATTGCATGAACCTTCTGGGCTTTTAGTGTACCCATCACCCAAATAGTGTACATGTACCCAATAGGTAGTATTTCATCCCTCACTTCCCTCCCCCTATCCTCTCATCTTTTGAGAAATGCAAATTAAAACCACAATGAGATAGCATCTTACACCAGTCAGAATGGCTTACTACTAAAAAGTCAAAAAATGGCAGACACAGTGGTTCATGCCTATAATCCCAGCCCTTTGGGAGGCTGAGGCAGGAAGATGACTTGATCCCAGGACTTTGAGGCTGCAGTGAGCTTTGATCACACCACTGTACTCCAGTCTAGGCCACAGAGAGAGACCATGGTCTTGCCTCACATGTTGGTTACGAATGCTGGGAATGTGCCCTAATTCACACTGAAAGAGGAAGTACTTAAGAGCAAAGTAGAACCAATACGCCCTGGAGGATGCCTGCATGATACCGCACAGATAGCAGATACCTATTTATAGGATAAATTCATACACATTTTATATCATCCCTGTATCCCTAAAAAGAGTTGGTATCTCCTAAACAGCTTGATTTTTTTTTTTTTCAAATAGTGTTTATTCAAGACACTAAATTTTAACTCATCAGCTTAACCACTCTAAATAAAACTCTCATTCACCAATCTGGATTCAGATGCAAAAGAATGCTTTTCTCAACGTTCTTATGAAAATAAGATTCTCCATACTGTCTTATAGAAACAGTCAATGACACAAATGAATATTTTTGACAATTGTAAGGGGGACTATGGCTTTAGTATGTTTTATGTTGCGTCAAATAAAAATTATCCCTCCAATAAGTACTTTGATAGTAATCAATATAAAATTAAATTTTATAAACAAAACCAATAGTGTACTAGAAAACAGATGATCAATGACTATCTTAGCTAGTCACAGGCTTGTGTATGTTACTTGTTTAATGCTCTATGCTTTCCAAAACCTTAATCTATCCATTTTTATGACAATGAAAGAGAAAAGCTTTAAATATGTCAAGGTGAAGCCAGCCCCCACTGTGACTGTGCTAACACAGATACATGTGTTTTCTCTCAAGATCTCTCCCTGAAGCCAAAGAAAAGAGAAAAAGCTTTAAAAATAGAAGCTTAATGATAAAAAGAACTATTGAGTAAATCTGACAGAGGATTAGCAGAGGACATGCACGAAACTGGCTTAAGAGTAACATTTGAGCAAGCATAAAACTTATGATGCTTTCAGGGTCATAGAGTCAGGGAAATTGGATTATTTACTCTTAGAAACTGTTTTTAAAAAGAACATAAAAGAAAATTGTAACTCTAAAATTAGGAAGAGCTTTCTGATACAAAAAAAAAAATCTATCCACATATAAGATAGAGATCGCTTAATGAAGTGCATAAGTAACTATAGGTGTTCAAAGAAACATTACTTAACCTTAAGCTGACAAGATAAATAAACGAAAATGAATAAAACTAAATAACTTCCTGAGGAAAGGCATTTAAAGTTAAAGAGCATTTCCTTGATTAATGAAGGAGTAATCCTGTAAAATGGAATCTGTGATCAAATGGACTTCCCCATCAGAAAGCTGCAGCAGTGCCACAGCTCAGAATTCCTCTAAGTACTAACTTGGCATTTTTCCCTCATGAAAGATAGGGCTTTGCTGACGCTGGATTTAGTTAAAGAACCACGGGTATCGGAGAGCCTGATAAACAAACGTGACCTTCAAAGGATTATAAATAGGTATGAGCATAAATTCTTTCTGAATTGTGGTGCCAGTTTAAAGTATTAAGACTATGGCACAGCACAAACATAAGCTTCTCAGATCTGTCAAGGTCCTGTCTTTGCAACGTGTTAGCTCTAAACTGAGCACCCTTTCCTTGGGCCTGGGAATTAGGGAATGCTACACTGAAGTAAATTGCATGTGCTCCTTTCTGTTCTTGGTGACTACCTAGCTTGGGCTAAATGCCTAGGCCATTGGTGAAATTGAGAATTTACACCAGGTTTACTTACCCACAGCCCACCTATATAGATGCACTATCCTTTTATAAGAATATAGAAGCAGAAGAAAAGAGAAGAATGAAGAGTTAACAGAGAGAAGTCTAGCCCTGCCCGCTGCAACAAATTTGCTAGGTAGGCATGCAAAACTGACACCCTCAGTTTCACCTAAAAAATGCATGAAGAGAGAGAGGAAGAAAATGCTCAAACAAGATGATTTCCTCAGCTATCTTCAAGCAACAAAATTCTATAATCCATGCATTATCCAGTCTTCATAACAAAATGGTTGCCATCAAGAATGCAGGCAACTTTACAGAACACACTCACAAGTAGCAGAAACCCAGATATTGTATACAGCAATAAGAATCTCAGACATGAAAACACATTGTGCAAATTCTTACACAACGCGTAATTTAAAATGTCATCCTTAGAATATAAGAAAATATGAAGTGAAATACAATGGTTAATATCAAAAATAGCAAGTACAATGTGATCTGCAGAGCTCAGTGCAAATTTAGAATATCACTTCTCATTATTATGTTATTTAGTTTTATTCATTTTCGTTTATTTATCTTGTCAGCTTAAGGTTAAGTAATGTTTCTTTGAACACCTATAGTTAGTTATGCACTCCATTAAGCGATCTCTATCTTATATGTGGATAGTTTTTTTTTTTTTTTTTTGTATCAGGAAGCTCTTCCTAATTTTAGAGTTACAATTTTCTTTTATGTTCTTTTTAAAAACAGTTTCTAAGAGTAAATAATCCAATTTCCCTGACTCTATGACCCTGAAAGCATCATAAGTTTTATGCTTGCTCAAATGTTACTCTTAAGCCAGTTTCGTGCATGTCCTCTGCTATTATGGTTATGGATTTCATCTGTGAATGTGCTGACATTTTTTTTTTTTTTAATTTCCTCTTGCCACAGGCTGCCAATCTTGGTTTACTTAGTGATCAGGCCTATTCCAGGGCATTATTGCAAAGTTTAAAAGGTATTTCGACAGGTCAAACATCCCTTGAAGTATGAAAAGTAAATTTTTCTATTCCAAAATAAAATGACAAAAATTTTTCATCAAAATATTTAAATACCAATCTTCCCAGCTCCTCTCTCTCTCTAAGCTTACAAACATAAGACCAGGCAACACAGTATACATTATCAAGACAAAAACAGTGAGGTAATTACATAAAATTTAAAAAGCCTGGGTGGGGTACGGTGGTTCACACCTGTAATTCTAGCACTTTCGGAGGCCAAAGCAGGTGGATCATGAGGTCAGGAGATCAAGACCATCCTGGCTAACATGGTGAAACCTCATCTCTACTAAAAATACAAAGAACCCCGTCTCTACTAAAAATACAAAAAAAAATTAGCCGGGCATGGCGATGGGCGCCTGTAGTCCCAGCTACTCAGGAGGCTGAGGCAGGAGAATGGCGGGAACCCAGGAGGCAGAGCTGGCATTGAGCCAAGATCGCGCCACTGCACTCCAGTCTGGGAGACAGAGTGAGACTCCATCTCAAAAAATAAAAAAATAAAATAAAATAAAAATAACAACAACAACAACAACAAAAGCCTGAAAAGGCTCTTAGTTTTTACAAAGAAACCAATAAACAACTGCAATTATTTTTAAGTAAATATGAAGAGTTGAGGTATAATGTTACGGGAAGAAGAGAGATAAATGAAATGATGCCAACCTGACAGCTGCTGGTGGACAATTGGAGCAGATATTCCCAAATTCCTTGGGAAGAAGCTAACATTTGAAATCAAGTTCCTTGGTATTCTAGACTAGGAAGTAAGAGTACCTATAAAGATTCAAAAACAATGACCTGAAGATTTGTCCTGAAAGTAAAGTATCAAGTCATGCTCCTTTACTTGTTCTTTACATTTTTGGGGACTGTAAGAATAGCCAGGATAAAGGAAAGGAGAAATACAAAGACACAAATTAACATTCAGACACTTGTGCAACTAGAGGGAACTTTGTTTTTTCAATTTTATTTATTTTAAATTTATCTTTTGATCCATTATATCTGTACACATTCATGGGGCACTTGTGATATCCTCTTATAGGCATAAGGTAACACAAATGATAATTTTCTTACATTTGTAATGATCAAGTTAGGGTATTTAGGATGTCCTTCGCCCAAGTATTTATTATATTTCAAGTCGCCTCTCTTCTGTTTTCAAAAATACATCGTTGTTAACTATAGGCACCCTACTCTGCTATCAAACATTAGAACTTACTCTTTCTAACTGTATGTTTGTTTCCATTATCCAACCTCTCTTTACCCCCTATCCAACACCCACTCTTCCTGACCTTTGGTATGTATCATTCCTTTGCTACCTCCATGTGATCAACTCTCTTAGATTCTACATATGATGGAAATCATGCAGTATTTGTCCTCCTGTGTCTGGCTTATTTCACTTAACACAATGACCTCCAGTTCAATCCACATTGCTGCAGATGATAGGATTTCATTCTTTTTTTATGGTCAACAGTATTCCATTGCATATATACATCACATTTTATTTATCCATTCATCCGTTGATAGACATTTAGGTTGATTCCGTATCTTTGCTATTGGGAATAGTGCCAGAATAAACAGGAGAACACAGGTATCCTTTTGATATATTGATTTAATTTCCTTTGGATAAATACCAAGTAATGGGATTGCTGAATCTTATGGCATTTCTATTTCTAATTTTTTGAGGAATCTCCATACTGTTTTCTGTAGAGGTTGTAGTAGTTTACATTCCCACCAACAATATATAAGAAATCCCTTTGCTCTACATACTTGTCAACATCTGTTATATTTTTCCTTTTTAATAATAGCCATTCTAACTGAGGTAGGATGATATTTCATTGTGGTTTTTATTTTTTCACATACATGTTGGCCATTTATATGTCTTCTTTTGAGAAATGTCTATTTATGCCCTTTGCCCATTTTTAGTGGTATTACTTTTATTTATTTATTTTTACTGTTGAGTCCTTTGAGCTTCTTGTATATTCTGGGTATTAGTCCCACCTTACCTCTTCTACATAGAGGAAAACAGTTTCAAAGCAATGGCATGAGTTGCACCAACATAATCAGCTCTTGAATAGAACCTAAATCACAGAGGTACTAATCCATGAGGGGTGGTAACTGGAATGAAGAGGAGGAGCGGCAGAGGAAAGTATGATGTAAACCATTGTCATCAATGATTTATAATCATGAAAACAGAATCCAAAGGCGATAAAATGAAGTGTAGTCTCTACGTGAAATGTGAATGTATCTTTCATTCTAAGAGAACAGAAAATGAGTGAATATTGGAGGTAAGAAACTTACAAAAAATTAATGCAAAATACAAAAAACAAAATGAATAATTACATCATAACAGAGGGTTAAGCATCTTCTTAGTGTATAAATAATGCCTATATGAATCAGTATGAAGAAAATGAACATGTAAAGGGGACGCAGGACATGAACAGATAATTCACAAAGAAATATGAATGACCAATATAGAAATGTTAAACTTCACTAACAGTAAGTAAGTAAGTAAGTAAGTAAGTAAATAAATAAATAAATAAATAAGGAAACCTAACAGTTGGCATTTATTTTATGATAATACTAAATGTGCAAGAAAAAAACAGCACTCATATATGGTTACGGTAGAAAAAACTGTTACTACTTTGAGGGCAATTTGATAATCTGTATAAAGAACTTAAACAGTGCTCATCACCCATCACCCAGTAATTCTACTTGCAGAAATTTATCCGAGATAATAAATTTAGGAATATGCACAATTATTTCAGCATTTACTTTTTAATAGTAAAAAATGAAAGTGTCTAACAAAAATAGTAAAAAATGAAAGTGTCTAACAAAAGAAGTATCTAACAATAAGCAGGATATTAAATAATATTTAGATACAAGCACACAATGATCTATTATGCATGTACTTAAAACCACATTTATAGAGAATATCTGATACTAAAGAATGCTCATGTCATATAAATCAGATTCCAGTTTTATACATACAAAACAGAAACACCAAACTGTTAAAAGGAGTTGCTATTGCTATTGAAATTATATAGGTGGTATTTGTTTTCTTTTTCTTTTTATAATATACTATTTGTAGAGCAGTTTTAGGATGACAAAAACGTTTCTTATTTTAAATATTTCTTAAATTATCCAACATAAACATATACTACTTATATTAAAAAGTGTTCTTAAAATAATATCAAAGTAGAAAATTTCCGAATTTCAGAATTCAAGACATTTTGAAAAAAAAAAAAAAGGCCAGAATTAGAACATTTTGGGAGTACTTTTCCCCAAATTTCATAATAAACATATTGAAAATAATTTTTTAAAGTTTATTGAAGGGATGAAGGAATTTTTCCCATTATAAAGCATGAAATCTGAAGAGCAAATGGTGGTGGGGGTGGGGGTGGCAGCAACAAAGCTTACTTTAATACTTTTTTGGTAACTTTTAAAAGATTAAAATACATCTCTAACTCTCATTTATTCTTTGGGACCAAAATAGAACATAAACAAATGAAAACAATAAGAAAACTATACATCCTTTCTGAAAAGTTGTGAACAAACCCAAGTCACAATTTTTTTAAAAGCTCTAGCATCCATATTTTGTGCAATAGCAGAATTTGAAAGTTTGTATTATGCTGAAAGCAGCTAGTCAGCAACGTATACTGTCTTTTGGAAATCTACAAGAGAAAGACCATTTACTTTTCCACATGTCCACTACAAATCACATTGTCATTTGTTATATTTGGATAAAGTGCACCTGAATTCTGTGAAACAGAAGCAGATATTTGATGACAAGAACAGCTTGGAAAGTAACAAACTGCAATAAACCTATGTTTACTCATCTGCAGAGTCAGCTGAAGTTTCCTAAACTGAAAAAGAAATAGACCAAAACCAAAAAAAAAAAAGGTCAAAAATGAAGAGCAAACACTTGTAGAATTTGTGTCCATTTTAGGACTTCCTTTAGACAATGAGTTGCTTAAAGAAAAAAAAAGTGAAGAGGGAAAAAAAAATCCCTTCAATTAACAAAAAAGATGAAAGTACAGCAGAATCAAACAACAATTAGTAATCATAAAATTATCAAGATTATAACTGCCAACTTTTATTACGTAGTTAGGTATGCTACCTGCCATTTCTTTCTTCTCTTCCTATTCTGGTCCGTCCCTCTAGCATCATGTCTGCCTACTTAGGCGGTTTAGATATTTGGGTCAATTTTTAATTATGCCAACTGTGTGAGAATATTGAAGAAATTTCACAAACATATATCTTTATTATTCTTGTTACTTATAATACTTAAGGGCATCTTATTAAATATATGATATAAATTATATTGTTACATAAAAATCATTATTATTCCTCAGTATATGCTTTTATGTAACATGTTGAATAGTATTCATAGTAAATACTAATTATAACTGACATACACACACAAAGACACCCCCCACCCAAGAAAACACCACATAGAAATATCCAAAAAGATCTAATCCTGGAATAATCTAGTTGAAAGAAATTATTTCCCTTAAAAAATTGTACCAAGAAGAAATGAATTTTGTCAAATAATGTGGAGAAACAGAAATATATCTTGGGTTTCATACTGAGATCCCAGGTGTTAAAGTAAACCAAATATCTGAAGGTACAACCACTATAAGAATAGACAGATAACTCTTTTTCTTTTTAGATGGAGTAATTGTCTATAGACTATATAGACCTACAATCAAGATGGAAAAGGCTACTCATAAAAGTTATTCAGGAAATAGCAATCATAAAGCTGAGAGAGAAAAATAATAGCAAACTGGGAAAATGTATATACTAAGAGTATGAAGGTATGTTTTCAATTGAATTGATAATACACATTTATTAGGATTGTTCATATATATATTATTGAATATAATATAATACATATTCCAGGATTAGATCTTTTTGGGCATTTCTATGTGCTATTTTCTTGGGTGGGGGTGTCTTTGTAATATATATTTGTGTATAATATATATTATGTATATATAATTATAAATATTTATGTTATATATTATATATAATTATATATTACATATAATTATATTTTATATAATCCTTCAAGTCAATCCTTCAATATACATTACATATAATATACATTATATATGCTATGTAAAATACATATTATATACAGAGTCAGAAATGGCTATCACAGCTAAAGGATAGTAAACATAATAATTGAGCAAATGACTACTTAAAGGTTATTAATAGTTGAAAACAGCTGCATACAGCAAACAATATATATAACATCCCTGAAAACATAGACTTCAAATGATATAAGAAGCCACAAAAGATCACAGAATCACAGAATAACTAGGTTAGAAAGAACATGAAAGGCCAACCATGCTTCGTAAGTATCTAGCATCTTAAAGGAAACACAAAATCATGAAATTAAGAACAATCATATTCAAAAGAAATTTCATTACAACACAAAAGTAATACTTTTAGAAAAAGAGAATGATGGAGAAAGTAAGCATAAAAACAAGACCAAAATATACAGTTTCTAGATAGAGTAATAAATACTGTAATACTCATTCACTCAGTCAACAAGTATTCACTGAATATATTTGTGTGCTAAACTGGGGATACAATGGTATACAGAAATGGCTCTGCCATGGAGCACACATTCTAGAAGTTATAAGGTCTGTATCAATATGGTTCTCAAATGACCAAGTGAATCAAAATTATCAAGGCTGTGAACAAATGTGATCCCCAAAGAGCCAATCCTTCAAGATGGATCCCAAGTGGCTAACTAGGTTTATATTCAAATTAAGTAAAGTAGCCATTTGCTGACTAGAAGTCATACATGTTACTCTGAGTTCCCTGAAAATTCACACCTCCATTTAACTTTGGGACTTCAGGAACCCACCTGAACCCACCAATCAGAACTCACCTACTTTGTCCAATCAGGGTCCAGTTATATCCAACCAATCAGAACTTGGTTGTGTTGACCAATCAGAGCTAAGCAAGTTTGAATCCTTTATTTCCATAAATGGACCTGACTGGGAACGTAGTGCAAAATCTTTCACTATAAAATCAGAGCCCATTGCTTAAGTCAGGGATTTCTAGGCCACAATAACCTATGATCACATCACAGCACTCTAGTCAGGGTGACATCTGAATGAGACCCTGTCTCAAAATAAATTAAAAATCAAAATTAAACAAATGAAATTCCTTTTCAGAGAACTTTTGTTCACACGGCACAGGTTCAAA
Organism: Piliocolobus tephrosceles; assembly: GCF_002776525.5. Classification (NCBI taxonomy): domain Eukaryota; kingdom Metazoa; phylum Chordata; class Mammalia; order Primates; family Cercopithecidae; genus Piliocolobus; species Piliocolobus tephrosceles. The sequence continues at coordinate 2,151,791 of NW_022324309.1, forward strand.
ATTCAGATGTTGAAGCCCCATTCTCAGAAATTCTCATTCAACAGGTCTTGTATGGAATCTAAGAGTCTGCTTAGTCAGCTGTGGTGGTCTGAGGTTCTTAGCTCTGCTTTTAATTAGCTATGCAGTTTTGGACACAAGTCACTTAACTTCATGTGTAAGATGGGAATAATTATCTTGTTTATAAGATTTATTCTAAAATATAAACATATATTTAAATATATTTTAATTTCTCTGATGTCTGAGACTACTAATAGATTTTGAAGTGCCCACAGTACCTGACATAGGTATATTCAAAATGGCAACTGTGAAATAACGATAGCATGCCAGAAATACTTAAAAAAAAAAAATCTGGATTCACTTTAACTTGGATGCTTACCAAATATATAACGCTGGAAAAGGAAAAGTCATTTAATCTCTGTGAGCTTCAATTTCTATTTATGTAAAGTGTAGGTAATAATATTTCCACTGTTTATTGCAAAGAGATATTGAAAGAACAAAAGTTAAGACTTTTCTGGTAAACTATAAAAATTACTATATAAAATTAATAATACATAAATAAAACATAAAGATCGTGATCACAGCAAAATATGCAAAATATACTTCTAAAAAATGAAAGGCTTTTTGGGAAAAAAACTGAAAAGCAACTTTTCTACCTTATTTTTCCAACTAAATTTATTTATTTATTTATTCAAGAGTTTGTTGTGTACCAATTGTGTACTACCTAGAAAACAGTAACTCCACAAATGCACCTCAGGAATGCAGACTCATAATTAGGATCACAAATCTTAGCACCACTTTGAGATGTGCACAAAGACAAGTTAGATATAGTTTCACAACTAAACACTAGCTGGAAATATGAACAGAAGTATAGAAAACCCTCAGTCACCAAGTCAAACCACCTCTTCAACGCTTACATCTCTTTCTGTAACAATCCTAGCAGGTAGTCATTTAATTCCACTGGTTAGCAATCCACCAATTCTAAGAGAATCATCTGGAAAGCTTTCAAAAGCATGAATTCTGTAAGTCTGATTCAGAAAGTCTGAGACAGAACCCCAGGAACTGTTTTTGTAGTATGTTTCCCAGGTGACTGTGAAGGGCCACTAGAATCAAGTTGTGATGCTATACTCAACCAGTCCATTCTATTTGGGGGCACTGCAACCAAACTCTAGATATATTAAGTTGAAATCTTCCCCACTTCAGTTTCCAACTAAACCCTGGTTTTACTCTTGGGATTACATACACCACCACAAACCCAATCTGTCTATAGGCCAAACAGCCCCAGCTCCTTCAGCTTACATAAGATATGTTTCAAACCTGATCACCCTAAATTTGTGCACATTTTTTATTCATATACAGTGCCCAGAAGAGAACATAATCCTCATGTAGAACACAATGGGGATACTCTCTCCTTCACTGGAGTTACAATATTTTTATTAGCACGGCTTGTGTGCCTTTTTTTTCAACCTGTATTCTGTTGAAATGTGTGCCTTTTTCTAAACTGTGTCCACATCATATTATGCTTACTTATTTTGAAATATTTTTAGATTTACACAAAAGTTACAACGAGAGCACAAAGAACTCCCTCATCCCCCTGCTGACCCAATTTCAGTTTCCCTAACCTTATCATCTTAGAATATAGCAGTGCATTTATCAAAACCAAACATGAGCCTACTGTTTCACTAAAAACTTTTTATCTTTTTATACAGATTACTTCCCTGAGCTACATTTCCTTCATCCCAAATACAGACTTTTGGCTTTTCTTTAGTTTAAGTACATGAGGCAAATATAGAAATTTACAGTTAACACTGTAAGATTCAAATCCTGAATTTTACATGATGAAATCTACCTCTGACTCTTACAAGGGGAAATCTAAGGTCCTATATGTGTTAAAATTTTGAGCTCCTATACTTGTTAAGATATTCTGAGTCAAGGTCCAGTTGGACATACCCACTCCTGACATTAGATTTATGTCATATACATATTTAGTCAGCAAAACTTCCATTATTTCATTTAAGTCAATAGGCTGAGGCTTGGGATAAGGTAAACTTCTCTAGAGTTGCATTAATTAACCTCTGATTTATACCATCACTATTATAAATCCAATCAGTTAACAGTACATCCAATTATTTAATATTTTTACACAAAAATATTCTTGCCTCAGGTAAGTTCAGACCCACTGTATCTCCACATTTTCCCTTGTTTATTCGTCTTATATATATTTGCATATTATGCTTCTTCAGATGAAAGTTGTTGAGTACCTGCACAATGAAAGGAATCCATTCCCTCAAATGACTCTGAAACGCTTAGGCAAAAAGGGAACTCTCTAAACTAACAGCTAGTGGCAATTCACTAAAGCAGTTAATGACCATGTGTGAAAACTGGTGCTCATAGGAAAACCATAGAGAAATCCCTGAGTCACAAGCTAGAATCAGAAGAAATAGCAGGGTGGTATTGGTAGTGTTATTTCTTTTTCAATAAATTGAGGAGAATTCAATTTATCCTCTTGAAATTAGTTACTAGCTTTAATTATTATAAAGCTTAGGTAACAAAATTGCATAAGATGGCAATTTACTATTGAAATCCAGATTTAAAAGGATAATTTAGACATGTGGACCTAAAGATAGCTATAGTCAGTTGTATCAATCACTGCCAGAAGATTTTTCTAAATAGTTCACTTCTCCTCAAAAAATGTGACTAATTTCGATTCTGTTTATCTCTCAAATCCAGGCTGTGGAATTAGAGCTTTTCAATTGTGAAATAGAAATGACAATGCTTTCAAAAAGGTTGCAAACTCACAGCCTTCCTGTCAGACCAGCAAGCTTCTTTAAAATGGGAAAGCCATAAAAATAATAGAAATCTTTAAAATGTATCAGAAAGTCAAAAACAAAGCTCTTTAAACTTACCTCATAATAACTCCGAACTGCGTTGCAAAATGCTTCATCAGCTACAATTTGGGTTTCCCCATTGAGGAAGGCCTGGAACCGTTCTTTCAGTAACTGCAATTGTTGTTTGTTAAGCTATAAGAAAAAGAGAAAATAAGCAGATAAATTGGCCAGTACATGAAAAAATAATGACTATTAAAAATCATACTAGCTGTATGTATATTTCACACCTAAAATTAACTTTATAGCAAAGAAAAGTAAAAGCTAAAAATCCTACTACTTGTACTAATGGTTAGACTTTATTTGAGATGGAGTCAAGCTCTGTCATCCAGGCTGGAGTGCAGTGGTGCAATCTTGGCTCACTGCAGCCCCATCTCCTGGGTTCAAGCAATTCTCCTGCCTCAGCCTCCTGAGTAGCTGAGATTATGGTGCCCGCCATCATGCCTTGCTAATTTTTGTATTTTTAGTAGAGATGTTGGTCAGACTGGTCTCAAACTCCTAACCTCAAATGATCCGCCTACCTTGGCGTCCCAATGTGCTGGGATTACAGGCAAGAGCCACTGCACCCAGACACTAATGGTTAGACTTTAAAACATTTCCAAGTCATTTCATGTACTCCGTAATCCTGATATGGAAGTGGAATCCAAATTTCTACCCCAAATTTCCAGAATTCTTATGATTGCCATCCCAGTTTCTTTATAGAGACACAGAAAATCTAAAATTTGGATAAGAAATTAACTAGTAGTTAATTTAATAATATCATATGAAATTTCCAGCTATTCTAAAGAGAGAAAGTAGAGAAGAGCTTAGAGATGAGAGAGGGATGCCTTGGACAAGAGGTAATAGGAAGAAAGACTAAAAAGACAGAATGGACCCTAAGAAAGATCCCTCTGGAAACAACAACCATTGCATGAGAAAATTTGGATTTCATGAACAAACATACATCAACAACTGAGTTTAGATAAATGAAGGAATAATAAGGAGAAGACAAAGAAGACAAAGCCAAAAGGGAACAGAGAGGCAGCAAGTTGGCAGTGAAAGCATCTTTGAGCACATAGGAGAAAATGCTCTGAACTGGGAAAGTTTACAACCAGGGGTCCTTACCCTGGGTGTAGCTTCCATAATTATTACAGAGGGCGAATTAGACATGAAATGTGACTTATCAATCATGTCCTCTAGTCATCAACTACAAGCAGGGTGAGCTACTTAATTTGTAGGGCCCAGTGCAAAATATAAGGAGTTTTTAGTAAAAATATTATTAAGAATTTCAAGACAGCAGGAACAGAGAGCACTAAGCCAAGTGCAGAGAGCCCTTCTAGGCACCAAGCCCTGCACACAAAGGGGCATGTACTTCACTAGAAATAAGGCCTCTTAGATCTTAGGTAATGCAGAACCTTTTTTTATGCTTAGCTGGAGAGAAAACAACATAGTCTTGGAGATAAAACAACAAATTCCAAAATATATACGAAACAGCAAAGGAATGATCCTTCCATTTCATTAGATCCTGATCAGACTTTATTAACAAACTCATTCCAGTTCTAGAATCTACAGAGGGATGTGAAGCATCTGGAAACATGCTGAGGATAAAATGATTAAAGGATTAGGTAGACTAAACTGGTATGACTTGGCTTCAAAAAGAAAGCTGATGTGAAGTAAGTATAAATCTGTTCAAAAGGCTTATTAAACTGTGATTTAAATATAAGGAAGACAAGCTCTTTCAAAAAATCAGTTTTATTTAGGACTCAAACAAGACAGTTTGTAAAGAAACTGTAACTGGGAGTAATAGAATTAAAAAAAAATTAAAAAGTGTCCTATTGTACACAGGGGAAAAAAAACCTTTTGCCCTGGGCAGTGAAGAAAGAAGACTATTCCATTTCTTTACTAAGGTTATCTCCTTCATTTTAGAGGAAGCTTAACCAAGCTGAGGTGCAGGAACATCATCATTATATTACAATATCCATTTCTATAATGTTAAGAAAATGGAAGCAGGGACTTTTTGTATGTGTGCGTACTAGCAACGCAAATTAAGTTCATGACTTTAGCTCTCTAAGCATGATTCACAAAAGGGACCAAATGGAAATGGGACAGCAATTACTGAGAGTGAGGCAGCTGAGAGCACTATAGTTACTAAGCTCTGGGAATGCCAAAAAGAGCTTCTCCTTGCAAGCCAAGTGAAATAATGGCAATGGAAATATATGCAAAGAATGAGAATGAACTGAAGAAGATCTTACTGATCACTTGTGCCAACTCCTTTGCTTGATAAATAAAATACATACTCTTAAAAAACTAGAACCTGTGTATTTTTTCATTTAATTTTATCAAAGACTTTTTCTTCTTTAAAAACTTCTAAACTACCATATTTGCAATTTCTACACCATTAGTATTTAAGTTCCACTATTATAACAACGAGTTACTCTTTGGTAATTATGATGTAGAAAATTCATGGATTTGAATCAAGGAAAGGAGGTTTGAGCAAATCATCTTCTTGGAAGCTCCAACAAAGTTGATACAGTTCACAAAATATGCCAGAGGCACCTGGCTAAATGTCAGGCTTCAACATTTTTATGAATGGAAGATACTACAGTTACATTTAAGACATAAAATGGATCAAATATGACAATTATAAACAAAAAGCAAATAAATGGACACTTTATTAGCATAAAGAGGAAGTCTACATTTTCATATAGGCAAGATAGGGGCAGGAAAAGAAAACTAAAAATCTAGCACTGAGGATAGCTGTCAGAAAGCAGTTTCCTAAAAGCTATTTGCATTATCAAGATAAACCATACTGTACACCAAGAGATAGACCAGTGGAACAGATCGAAGAAACAGACCGAAACACAATCAGAAATGTACTATAAAACACCTACATAGCAACTCAAATCAGTAGTAGTTGATGGTCTACTCAATGAATGGTGTTAAAATAATATAAAAGATTTTCCACCTCATGTCATCAGGGAAATGCAAATTAAAATAATGAGATTTACTACAAACCCATTAGAATGAACAAAATCCAGAACACATAAAACACTTGATGCTGGCAAGGATATAGACCACAGGTACTATCATTCTTTACTACTGGGAAAGCAAAATGGTATAGCTACTTTGTAAAACAGGTTGATGGTTTCTTACAAACTAATACGCTTCTATCATATGATCCAGTAATCACAGTCCTTGGTACTTACCCAAAGGAGTTGGAAATTTATGTCCACACAAATACCTGTACACAGATGTTTAAAGTAGCTTTTTTCATAATTGCCAAAACTTCAGTAGATGAATAGATAAACTCGGGTACATCCAAACAACGGAATATTATTTAGCAAGTAATGAAATAAGCTATCAAGCCATGGAAAGACATGAAGGAACCTTAAATGCATATTTCTATGTAAAAGCGGCCAATGTAAAAAGGCTGCATACTGTATGACTCCAACTATATGATATTCTGGACAAGGCAAAACTATGGAGACAGTAAAAGGATCAGTTGTTGATAACAGTGTAGGCTATGCATGTGTGGGGGCAGGATATATATGGGAAATTTCTGTACCATCCACTCAAGCTCAATTTTGTTGTGAAGCTAAAACTTCTTTAAAAAATTCTATTAAAAATATTGGAATGTCATAAATTTATTTGCATTAAAAATAAACTATATAGGAAAAGATTAACTAGAAAAAAAAATACTTGCAACTCATTACCCAAAGAGTTCATTTCTAAGCATATACAGAGTTCCGATAAGAACATCACAAATAAACCAACAGAAAAATGGACAAAATTGATATGTTCAGATAAAAAACTCTTAATCCATGAAAACAAGCCTATATTTATAAAAGGAGTACAAATTAAAACTGTATGAGAAGCCATTTTAAAAGTACATGTCCTTGGAATCAGCAATTCGACTTTGGGATTGGATCAATACTACAGATACACCTGCACATGTGCAAAATGACATGTGTACAAGGTTATTTACCAGATAATTCTTAATAGCAAAAACATGGAAAACAACCTAAATATGCATATATAGGAGACTAAATTATGCCATATCTAAACAGTGGTATGCTATTCATTGCATTGAAAGAATGTAAATGTTCTCTATGTACTGATTTTAAATATTTTAAAAATATCTTGGGGCAGAAAGCAAGTTATAGAACAGCAGTTAAAATAAGTCACCACTCACATAGCAAATGGGCAAATAACATGGATGTGAATTTGCTTCCATATACAGACAGAAACTAGGGAAGAAGGATGGCTGTGGGAACTGGACAGACAGAAAATAAAGGTGAAAGAGATTTTTCAACATGTAGCACTTTATTCATTTTGAATTTTCAAGTGAAATAACCCTTTATAAATTCTAATTTAGATTTAAAATAAGCTATAACAGCAGGTACATCTTGAAACTCAAAACAGTTATGAAGAACTGTGAACAGCTTCAATCCTATCCTACATGGAGACTGGACAACACACCAGTTTTTTAAATTCTCCTTTCAGGTAAAAAAATTTACCTTGACTTTGTTTCTATTTTTTTAAATATTACAGTCTTGAGGATTTCAAAAAAGCTTAGACCAAGATTGTCAGAAAATAACCACAGTAATTATCCTATTCAACATTCTAATCAATGCATTAATCTGTACAAAATCTACGAAAGTAGACTTTCAGATTCCAATTGGGCCTATTAATATACACACACATACATACATCCTTTTATTACCTCAGTGAATCCCATTCTAATTTGGGACAATTATAAAAATTGAAATCAGTGTCCCTATGGCTTCCACACAACTCTATACTATACACTATCTAAGACAAAACAGACTAAGTGTTACTTTCATTCTTTAATATAGTATTTCAAGACTTTGGGGACAAAAAATGATTATTTATGAGTTTTCTCTTTTCTGGAATAAATTTTGCCAGTTCGCTCCAATATCCTGGGTACTCTCCTAAGGATACATTCCAATTTGCCATAAAAATCACCATGTTAAATAAAACTAAGTATGAAGGATACTTGGATGCAATGGATCATAAGTTCTGAGTTTACAGATGTGCAGAGTCATAGCTTTTTAAAAAATCTGAACAAGCTGGGTGCAGTGGCTCATGCCTGTAATCCCAGCACTTTGGGAGGCCAAGGCAGGCAGATCACCTGAGGTCAAAAGTTCAAGACCAGTGTGGCCAACATGATGAAACCCCATCTCTACTGAAAAAAAAACACAAAAATTAGCTGGGTGTGGTGGCGTGTGCCTATAGTCCCAGATACTTGGGAGGCTGAGGCAGAAGAATCACTTGAACCCGAGAGGCGGAGGTTGCAGTGAGCTAAGATCATGCCACTGCACTCCAGCCTGTGTGACAGAGGGAGACTCCATCTAAAAAAAAATAAAAATAAATAAAAAAAAACCAAATTAATTAAAATATATAATAATAATGTCCTTTGATATAAAAATTCAAAAGGAAAACACTTTGAAAACTGTAACAATAAGCAAATGAAACTCACTACAATAGCAATGTCCCTTTTAAAATGTACTAGATACACTGATCACCATTCTCTGAGGATAGTGTGGCCAACAGAGACACAAGTGGGAGGGCCACTTCCCACATTCTAAGCATTCTATGTCTATTAATTCAAACTAAAAACCAATTAACTCTTCTTGGCAGTCACATCAACTGACTCACATTGTGCTTATAATCAACAGAAACTTCTAAAACATTCTTACATGTGCCTCAGTAAACCATGTTTCATCTTGCTAGATGTATTTGGGACACTGTTCTAGTTAAGAATATTTTTTAGAATTATGATTCCTTTACCCGATGACTACAAAGTTCTCTTAGCTTTGTTATAATCACTAACATAATAATATATTCTCCATAGTCTCCTCCAGGTCATTTCAAAAATATTCACCAGTTCAGGATTAAGGAAAGAATACTGAATCCTGCCATTATATATATTCCTTCAGTTTAGCATAATCTATCAATGAATATTATTTGGGGCAGTTGATTTATTATTTAGCATATGTTTTAATTTTAAATAATATTATTTAGCATATGTTTAATTAAAACATAGCATATGTTTTAATGTTAACTTAAAATTAACATAAAATGTTAATTTTAATGTTTAATTTTGACTACTATATTTACCAATGAATAAAATATTTTTAAATATGAAGGAAAATTTGACCAGCAGAAATTATCTATCAGGAATTTATAAGGCACATTCTATATAAAACTAAATTGCAGAAACTTAGCTAAAACATAAATATTATTGCAAACATCTAAATACAACCAACAGATTAGCCTTATAAAAAGAAAAAAACTAAATTTCATAAATCTGACCTGGCTGTGATGCTTCATCCACAAGAAAAATAACTGCCACCAGAAAAACACTTAGATTCTAGGGTTCAGAGGTGTCTCATGTTTCTTAGGTATTTTTTCATATTCAAATTAGATTTTATCCTTTTCATTCTAAATCATGGATCAACTAAAGATTTAAGCCAGGATTTATATTGCAGCAGGAGACCAGCCAATATGCAACCCAGGAACCTAGCAACCATAGCCGTATGGAGTCTGCCCTGACCTGCAGAACCCATCAGGAGTCTCAGTACTTACAGTGGAAGCTGTGTGACATCCTAGCAAGTAAAAGTAGTCACAGTCAGATTCCACAGCAAAGTGGCAGAAAACTTGTGGGTCCCTCCAGGATTGGGGCATGGGTGTGCATTTACCTCATGTCAAAGAGTAGTAAGATGAGAAAGGTTTTTCAAACAGGTAAAAGGCTTTAGTCTAGGCATGGATGTTTCTTAAAATGCACAAAGGCATAGCTTTCAGGTTTGTCAATTAAAGAAAGATATTAACAGGAAAACGCTAAAGGATCAGTACTATTTTCTTCTTCCCTTCCTATCAACACTGTCAAAAACAACTACATCAAACCACTGAAGCAAAATCGTCAGTGCCTTCCACGTTTTTGAAATAACAATGCATCCCAAGCTGTATATTAGAATAATAGGGGGCTCTAGCTACGTCTAATACATTATAAATCCTGTGGATGTGCTGTTATTATCAGTGTCCTATTCAAAGAAACTTTCCTGTCCTCTTCCATAAGCACAGATATTTGGGACGGTGAATATGCCCATCTAACACTACAAATGCCAGGTTCACCTGATAGGTATAAACATGGTCAAATGACCAAGTTAAGACCAACCAGATGTAAGCAAATGTATGCCTGACTTCCAGGAAACTGCAACAGGTGGCTGGAGCAAACACATTTTGCTTCTTTCTCTTTTTTATTTTCCTGCTGAATGGAATTTGACGTGCTAGCTAAAGTGTCACCTTGATAATGAAGATGGTGAGGCAGCAAGATAAAAAGTGCCTCACACCACAGAGTAGAGCAGGAATGCAACCCTAGACCACCTACCTCCCAACTTCCTTGACATGAGAGAGAAATAAAACCTCCATACATCCTGCCCACTCTTATCAGGATTTACTGGTAATATGCAGTTAACAGTAATATGGTATTAAGTTCTAACTAATAAAAAGTAATAAAAAGTCCAATGAGGTACGGTACCTAACCAGAGGGAAAATACCATGGTACTATCGTGTGTTTTTTTTGCAACTGAAGTTTACCTTAATTTATTCTAAAACATTTTTCCATGCTATTTCATGTGAAAAACTCCTTATCCAATGAACTTGCCCCAGCAAACAGTGAACACCTAAGTTGGCCAGATATAGATTGAAAACAAAGTTATTTTGGCAAATCGAATTCCACTGTCACACAGTGTTGACAGGACAATTAAAAAGCCCAAAATTTATAAACACCATATTAATATGTTTTATAATAAAATGTAAACTAAGTGCTAAGTACAGAACAGCAAAATCCCATTACATGGTGAACAAATGGACCCCAACCCAGTCTAGGCTCACTCAGCACTAAGTGAATGATGCCAATCCACATTCTCATTGACCTCCCAGTTCAATTCAAACCTCTGCAAAATTATATGTCATTATGGCATTGTCAGCGTGGGGGCGGTGGTGGGGGTGGCGCGTGGCAGGGAGCTGGTGAATGCTAAGCTCCAAATGTTAAATCCATGAATTATTCCATGAGTTTACTTGCCGTGCTCTCCTGATCGCATTCCATGTGGATCTCATTTTTCATGTTTTTTTACTTTATTGAACTATAACTGACAAGTAAAAACTGTAAATATTTAAGGTATACAAAGTATACAACATTTTGATATAAGTTACACTGTTAAATAATTCAAACTAAGCTAATTAACACACCTATCATCTTACAGTTACCTTTTGTGTCTTTGTGTGTGTGTGTGATAAGAGCAGTGAGAACATTTAAGGTCTACTCTTAGCAAATTTCAAGTATAAAATATAATATTATTAATTATGTCACTATGCTATACACTAGATCCCCAGAACATTTTCATCCCGCATAATTGAAACTTTGCCCTCTTCTAACATGTCTCATTAATCTTCTTAAAATTCTCTGTATTTGTTACAAAGGATGAAACTAAGCTCAAAGAAGTTAAGGATCTTACTTAACCTCACATCTAGTAAGCGACAGGGATAGAATTTCAACCAGCATCTTGATCCCAAAGCCTATATTCTTTCCGATTACCATATTATTCCCTGATTCCCTCATAGCTACAGACTTCTTTCAATAAAAGGTGTTTATCCCCATGCAATATGTTGTATACAGCGTGTATGCATTTATTTGCTTATTTTTTAAGTCTTTCCATTAGAACAAAAGCTGCTTTAAGATAAGAACTTGATTTTAGCCTGCTGATTTCAGGCTAAAACCAACATCATAGATTAGGCCTAGCACATAGAATATCCTCATTTTTTTTAAAGAATGAATAAATGAAGTAAGGGAAAGCAAATATCAGTTGGTTGCTATAAAACTATTCCTTACTAGGATATCTATTCTCATGCTTGCCTGACCTCACAAAAAAAGTCAGTTTATCATGCAATAATAAAAATTCCAGATAATTTCAACCCACCACAATGGATCAGAAAAGTCTATCATAGATAACCTATTTTATTAATTAGTAAGCTTATATATTATTAATAATAAGAGCTCTGAAGTCAGACTACTTCTGTTTTTATCCAAGATTCCGCCACAAGTTGTAGGGTCTTAAGCAGGTCCCTTAACCTCAGTGCCTCAAGTTCTTCATCTACATAAGGACAGTAACAATAGACATCTAATGCGGCTGTTGCATTAAATGCTAGAATAAAAGTACTTAACACATATTAAATGCTTTATAATTGCTGTAATTTTAGAAATACATGGTCATTTTATTTCAGCAATTGCAGAAGCCACAAGCAAAAACAAATAATTAAGATGGATGCTGGTGAATAATTAACAATAGGTGGATTCACAGTTGTGCTGTCTAACACAGTGGTCACTAACCACATGCAGCTATTGAGCACTTGAAATGTGGCTAATCCAAGTTAACATACGTTCTAAGTTTGAAATACCAGATTTCAAACATTCAGAACCACAAAAAAAGAATAAAAAAATACCCCCAACCCCCACATTATAGATAAGAAAACAGACTAAGAGGTTAAGGTACAGACCCAGTTAGGTCACAGAACTGGGAGCCTAACCTAGGTTTCCTGAACTAGCTGATGAGCTAAATCACGCACACACACACACACACACCCCTCATGTTTTAAAGTTTACAAATTTGTGTTGGGCCACATTGAAAGCTATCCTGGGCCGCATGCCACCCGTGGGCCGGACAAGCTTGCTCTGTCACTACAGTTCCCTCACCCACTGGTGTATTCTTATTTGACTCTATGTCTTCATTCACCTGAGCCTTACAAACGATAATCAAGGTAAGTGCCGAGGAGTTATTCAACAGGACTCTCCCTGAACATGGTAATAAGTAGCTAAGAGAGAAAAACTGGCAAGTCTTGTTGGTCATTATCTTCCAAAATTCTGCTTTAGGACTCTCTTATTCATTGACAGCATCTGCCTCACTCACTTCTCTGCCAGTGAAAAGGACCATTATAATAGCCTCTAATGGTCCCCACTAACAATATAACCTCATCAAAAGCAAATGTAAACCAATTATCACAAAGAGCAGCCTGAGTGATCTCTGTTGCACGCAGCAACTGAGAGATGACTGTGGAGGTAGAGAGTTGAAGAGAAATAGAAACTTTAATGAGCCATTCTGAGAAGTTCTCATTGCAATCAAAAGTCATTCTCCCCAACACCCAGCCACCCGTTAAGATCTGACAAAATCGAGGAGGTTTTGCAAACAAGTCTTCTCAGACATGTGCTATGGAAAAAAGCAGGGGAAGGAAGGAAGCTCAATACACGCTGTGACCCTTTACTGTCCTACAAAATCAAAAACAGAGCCTGTCATTAAGCCAGAGAAAATTTCTACCCAATGCTTTTCCACAAATAATTCCAGTGGACTATGTCAAGTTAAAATAATGAGGGGCTCATCCTTTAGAAACAGTATGATTCCCCCTTGACCACCCTTCATATATGACTAATGTAACAGCGAGTCATAATAGCTAACATTTATTGACCGTTTACAATGCACTCAGCAGAATTTTAACCTCTTTACATATATTATTTTAATGTCACCTTCCTATAAGGTGGGTTCAATGTGTTTTCCAAATGAAGAAGCTAAGGCCCAGATAACTTAAGAAAGTTACCCAGTTCACAAAATTTGGGGAAAGAACCAGCTACATCTGACTGATATGCTCTTAGCCACTGGCTATGCTTGGGGCCAATCACATGATTTAATCAGCTTGAAGAGGTAAAAGCCCCTCTCCTCCCCATTTACCTTCAAAACACCATCCCATTCATGTCGTTTATGCTCATTGTGCCTTTGCACACACTGTTTGCTTCCTCTGCCTAGAATACCCTTTCATCTGTTAGAACCTAATTCAGACGACACCTCCAAGAAATCTCCTTCTTCCTGCTGCCCCCAAATTATGTCATCCTATCCTCTTTGTGCCACTTCTGTACCTCATACATACATCTGTCACTTGCTTATGTGGCCTTTTCCTTACTAAGATTCAGATTTCTTAAACGCAGATGCCAGTCTTCAATATACCCCACCTTAAGTACAGTGTTTGCTGGTGTGAATCATCTATAGTAGAAGAAAATTCACCGTTCACTATTACTTTTTGAAGAATGTATCTTGTCATAACCATTGAGTAAAGTCTCTAGTACTGAAGCAAGTGAGTGAAGAGGAGGGAGCAGACAAAACCTAAGAAAAGAATTCTAAGATAGCTGTATGTTGTCCAAATAATAAGTTCATGGACAGACTCAATGAGGCCAAAAGAACAGCAAAGGATTTCTTTGTTGAGATATAGCATGGGTAGCTCTGTTTTGCAGATGATATTGCTCTCAGGCAGGAAGAACTTTGTGCCTCCGTACCATCTGGCATTTCATGGCACAGTTCCATATGCTGAAGCCATATCTGCAAGAAACAGTAACTTTATGTTTATCACAAAGTATTCGGACAGCCTCAGGAGCAGACAACTGTGAGTCATTGTAAAAGCTTAAAGATGCTGACCAACTCATGCCACACAATGGCCTTTTCCAGTAGGTAGTAAGTGGTTTAACAGAGTTGCTTTCAGAAGAAGAAAATATGACATAAAATTATTTTGCTCAGAAATGTCTGAAGGTTTTGCTTTCTTTCTTGACCAGGTATTACATGGATGAGAAGTGGCTATCTGCAAAAGAAGACAAGCAGCAGCAGAAGGCAAGGGACTTTCAGCTCATCATCTTTGTGCACCATCCTTCTAGGATAAGGAGTAGCAGACTTTCAATATGATAAACATTAAGGTCTATCTTTATACCTTTAATGTAGCTAGGATGCTTTTCACTGAAAGTAATAGTATCCCCAGCTCAAAACGCCCTGTTAAACAACAAGCGGGGGTCAGGGTGGGGGGATTATTATCAGATATCTCAAAAAAGTCCGAAAGTAAAAGAGTTCCAGAGTTAGTTAATTTAACTCTTAAGTGAAGTATTTCAGGGCCCAGGCCTTTTCCACCTGTCTACATTCTCCACGTGCTAGCTTTTGTCTTCAAGTTTACTGCCTCCAAAGAAATCCACATTAACTCTGTGCAAAGCATCCTCATACAACAATAAACAAAAACTGAAGAAGGAAACAATTTTATTCTAAAAAAAAAAAAAAGGGAGAAAATTCTCCCAGAATCAGCATCCTCCATCCTCCCTCTATCATATTTTCTCCCACACACCACTGAAGAATTGATTCAAGTGTGCATTCCTAAAGAAAACACTGGGTAAGGGAAATGGAATATCATGATTGACCAACCAAGATTCACTCTGGGGACCCAAGAGGAACCCAGTCATCCCTGTATAATAACGGGTACCTAATAGCCGAATAAAACCAAGGATTTGTGAAAGAAGAAGGGTAGCTAGAGAACGGCCATTGGGTAGGCAACTAGCACTGTTGCTCTGTCCTGGCCTATCCAGTAAGGAGGTCTGAGCTAGTAAACTGTACCTAAAACACTGAGACTACCACCTTATAATAGCTAACTTGACATTTCGCTAACAAATAACAAAATTCTGCTCAGTACCTAAAACAGAAACATTAGCTGAAACCCACTTTAAAATAATTCAAGTAAATTAAATTACATTGATTAGTTATTGCATTTATATTCATGTATTTAGGGACATAAAATGCAAGAATCTTATTATTCCCCTTATAATAAAAATCATTTTATATTACCTTCTTTAACCTTACCAAATTTAGCTGGCAAAAATGCTGTGCTACCTTCAATACATCATTGTTAACAAATTTGTATTAGCAAATTCAAGGATTTGTGAAGATTAAACAGATAAAAGCCCTCTTCAGGATTGGCATTAAAAAACTGGATATATACATTAGGGTGACATAAATATGTGCTTCAGATTTTTCATTCTAAAAGCAATTCTGATTACACATACAGAATGCTGCTAATAAGAAAAGGCAAATTTTTAGCACGTCCGTTCACCTGTGAGATTGAAAAAAAAGACTATACAACTCTCCCAGGAAGAGGGACAAGAAAATGGAAGTTTATTCTATCAGTTACAAAGCTATCATTCAAGTAATTATCAAGGAAACAATAAACAAACTAAAAAATAAATCTATTTTAAAATAAAGCCTGCTTCTGGGGCTAGTTTAATTGAATGACTATTGTATGCTACACTGCTGAGTCTCAACAGTATGCCATGGCCCTTCTTTCACATCAGATAGGGGTGCCAAATTAAATACAGAATTCCCATTTATATTTACATTTGAATTTCAGGTAAACAATATGTCACTTTTGTGTAATTATTTTATCATCAGTGCAGAATAAAATTTTAGTATAAATATGCCCTGTGCAATATTTGGGATATATACTAAAAAGTATCCATTATTTACCTAAAATTCAAATATAATGGGCAACCTATATTTGCATTTGTGTTGTGTCTTCTGACGCTCCTTCTCTCTATGTCTTTGACAACATCTTCCTTTGTTCTTTGGATTGTCCTGTTTCTATGCCCAGTTATAATGCCTTTGTCTCTTAGGACTTAATAATGTCTCCTGGCTCCGGTCAGCTCCAATTCCTTAATCTTTTCAGTGCTGTCTGAAAAAGCAGCTCAAAGGAAATTTCCACAGCAGAACTCGACATCCTGTGCAAGACTAAAACCAGACAAATAGATGAGATGACACTAAGAGACATGTGTGATCATTTTTAAAGAAAGAAGAACAAGTGAACAAATCCCAAAGCCAGCTAATTACAATCCCTGAAGAGCTTTTTTTAAAAAATGCAGGTACAAAATGCCTACCCCACACCTACTATTTCAGAATTTTAAAAAGAGTGGCCTGGAAAGCTGTACAGTTTTAAAGTTCCTGAAGGAGTCTGATATTTAGCTATAGGTTTGGGATTTTTCTGGAGATGGTAATTATGAGTTAAGAAATCTATAAAAGCTGGGGAGAGCTCAGTGAGTAGATTTAGACTTAAACAGCAGAATGCCGAACCCTTAAAAATTTTTTTGGACCAACATAAAACAAAAAGATAAATATATGGGATACACAGGATTAAGACTCAAACCAATTTTTAAATCAGGCTTTCACTCACGATAATATGAGGAGATTCATTTTCTGGTTTGTATAATTATGAATCACATTTTAAGATATAGGCATTTCTCTTGTTTTTTGGTAGAGACAGGGTCTCCCTATGTTGCCCAGGCTGTTTTCAAACTCCTGAGTTCAAGGGATCCTCCATCCTCGGATTCCCAAAGTGCTAGGTGCTTCCTAAGAGTCTTTATGTTTTGTCTGCTTGGAAAACAATCTAAAATGCTAACATCTATGCAAATTTCTCATTAGAAATAATGATTTTAAAAAATCATGTCAAAGGAATGAGTAATGAAATAAAGACCCCCTAAAGTTTATGCATCTATTCCACTAAGTGGAAGACTGAGCATAGTTTCGTGGAAACTGAAAGCTTGATCTCCTTCAGCTGATGTCCAGGACAATTCTCCCTCACACACAACCTCCCTGAATCTTGTAGAATGTAAATGATGACCTTTTGTCAAAACCTACAAGAATAACTTTTTGTAACGGAATACTGACGTGTCATAAGAAATTAAAGTAATTCAAACAAACATGGAAAGGGTCTCACAATACACATGGCACATACAAGTCTCCACAGCCAACAGAAACCACAAGGATGGAGAAGGGTCACTGCACACTGCCTTTCATTAGTGACCACATATCCCACAGACTGCCACATGCTACACTGATCCAAAGAGAAAGTCTACACAATACTAAACATATAACAAGACTGCTATACAGTGAAATGCTGTGTAACTCAGGCTATGGTATACACATTTTGGTCCTAAGTCTATTGGTAAAAGGTATGCTTTTGGCTCCTCCCATCTGCTGCCCACACACTGATAGATACAGAGCCAGGTCAACCTGAAGAAGAGCGAGTCCTTAGTTACTCTCCATTAGCATTTAGAAGCATTATCCACTCCATTTTATAGGAGAAACTTGAATTCACAAAACAGATGTCCAAGAAAACTCAAGAACACTCAAAACGAATTCGGGAAGCTAAAAACTGAAAGATAATCTAGGATGTGAATAAATAGAATAGAAAAACTTAAATATTTTTGTGCTAAAGTGGATCTGAATTTTTTTCATACTGCAAGACATTACCTAACATTAGTTTCTTTCTTAATTTCTCTTGCACAAAATTCTATTATGAAACCCTGTTTACCCTATAAAGATATCTATTTATATTTTAAATTATAGAATAACTCAAATTTATTTCTACAGCAAAGAACAGATAAATAACACATTCTCATACTTTCTGGAAGAGCTTTCTGAAATCCTGAGTATTATAAATCCCTGAAATGTACCCGGATAACACTGTGAAATTTGGCAATAAGGTAAGAGAAACATTTATAACCTCAACAGAGAAATTAAAGTTATACATTAACAATTAAAAATATAATTTAGCACTAAAATTGTTTGCATATTGTAAGGAATTACATGAAGTAAATAAAATATCAATACATAGGGCAAATTTTACATAACCCAAAGACATAGATGTGATAGTTTGTGGCTCCTCACATCTTCCCAAACATTAGTCATACACCCTACCTTTGCCGACCAAAATGCCTGGTGTTCTACAATGACAAACCCTTTCAGTCCTTTCAGTTATGGTATTGTTTTCAGAACTTCTTCCCTGTGAAACTTCCTACAATAAGTTAACATGTAAACCCATCAGTCCTTTAAAGTATGTAACGTCTTAACACTAGCTCAACTGGCTGACAACCTGCTCCCAAAAAAGAATAGGACACTTCAAATAATAATTTTCCTCGTTGTTTAGAAATTGAGCGGGGCAGATAAAAAAGAGAAAAGAAAGACAAAGAAGAGAGGGCAGCCAGATGGTTGTAGAAAGGAAGGAAGCAAGAGGAAGATGAAGGATAAACAGGAGTTCTTAATAAGATGCTGAGATTGGAACTTCTGCTCTCCTAAGGGAGACACCCCAAGAAAGTGACCCACAGATATTCTGGCAGTAGATCAAAGTTATTCAATGGCCGTGGGGTAAAATGATAACTTATTACTGAAACCAACTAGTACCTATTACATAAATTAGTTTCTTAATAGTGCTCACATCTTACAAGCACATTTTTGAATTAAAATCTAGTAGGGTATAATTAAGTCAAAGATTACTTTTCTTGGAAAAAGATGCATTTTACGCTACATACACATGGAGCACATAAATTCATTCTCACATTATTCATTGTTTAAGCCTAAAGCCTTTCACATCACTTCTCTATTACTACATCCACCCTACAGTTTTCTAAATGCATGCAAACAGGAAACTTTAAACTTTTTTTTTTTTTTTTTTTTTTTTTTTAGGCAAAGAACATTATTAACCTTTGTTTCAAACTTGATTCCCAGGCTTCTTCGGCTTAATTAGCTGCAAAGAATGAATTGTGTATAAGCAAAAACTGAAAAGAGCTGCAGTGTCCAAGGGGCTTGGGCTTAAAAATATTAGAGATCTAGATTTTATCAGATCCATAAACAAAAAGTTCTTAAAAAGCAGTCATAATATAAAATAGCAGCTCCCAGTAACTTCTTCAAGTTTTATCTTCAGAAGTTGACTCAATTCAGTTTGCCTCATTCTTGGAAGCCTCATCAAAATTCTCCACAAGATCTGGAACTTCATCATCATCATCCTCTCCAGTAGCAAGTGGTGCTTTTCCATCCACAGATTGTTTGGGCAGAGCTTCGGCCAGTCTCCTTAAACTAGTCAGACTATCTGCACCAAGCTGGTTTAAGATGCTGGGTAGCATTTCTGTCAGCTGCTTCGTCTCAGCATGGCCTGTAATGGTGAAAGTGTTCGCTGCCAGAGATGCCTGAACTTTAGGGTTGTTAAAGTGGATCACTGTTCCTTGGTTTGTAAACATATTCACCTCTTCAATACCGGAGATATTGTTTACCCCTAACTTCTTTAAGGAGAACTGAAGTTTTTTATCATCTGCTGTGGCTGTTCTATGAACCACCTTCTTCTTTCTGCGAGCAGTTCCTTTCCCACCAATGCGCACTTGTGCCTGCAGTTTGGCGAGTTTTTCCTGGTTCATGATTGTTTCTTTCATCTTGTCGGAGCGAATAAGGGGCCGCGCGGGGGACTAGGGTTGGTGCTCAGGGGGTCTCGGGTGGACCAGCTGAGATTAGGCGCACACACGCGGGGCTAAACTTTTTTAAAGCAATAACTGCCTCAACTTTTATTTAAAGGGAGTAAGTTACAATTTAGTGTTTGTTCAAACATCCAGTAATTCAATAACTCAGCAAATATTTATTGAGAACCTACTACATACCTGTACTCCGACAGTGATGGGAGAGACAAAAAGCGAGATAAACCTAACCTTAAATAATGGTTTAGTGATATTTTGGGAAAAGTATACCTCATTTTCCAACACACTGTAAGTTAAATGGAGACATTTTGAAAGGAATGTTCAAATACAGTTATGATTGAAGAAAGTAAAATTTTCTTTTCCTATGATCTTGGTTTGTAAAACAGTACACTTGAGCCAACAGCCATGGCTGCCAAAAATTAGATGATGAATCTAAAGCAAGTTCAGTTATACATATATAAACACACAAATACTTACACGCTCTTGGGGACACTCATACTTACTTGTCTACTCACCCACTGGGGTGTTGCATATTTCACAGAGCAGAATTTGTCCAACCTATATACTGCAGGTCACCAAATACTTTTTTTTCCCTTTTAAACAACCATTCAAAACTTTAAAACAGTTGAATCATATTTTAACATTACTTAAACATCTTCCTCCATAAACCTCCTTAATTTTCATTTTGGCTAATAGGATGTGGTGCAGAGCACTCCCCACCAGGTAGGAGGCGCGCAGTGCTACACAAAACTGTGTTTCTCCTTAACCTCCCACAAAACCTTTAGTCAGTAAGTCACAATTTATCACCCAAAAAATATTTGTTTACATGCATATGCATTTAGTTTTCATTGCAATTAATTTGCTTTTGCTTTTCAAAACTGTCCCTATTAACAAAGTAGTGCTGTTTATCATTACCACTATTACTAATTTTTATTAGATTCTTAAATTGGAAAATTTTGTCAATTGGTATTTCTTTATCCACTTCTGCTTTTATTTGTTAACCGAAGTGTGACTCTTGAAGGAATTTGATAAGTAAGTTAGAAAAATGTTTGTTTCTAAGGTAAATAATAATAATCAATGAAATTTAATTAAAATGATTTACTAAAAGGCCTTGATGGTATCAGAATATGTAATTTTGAAACTTTTGTTTCCATGAAATGCCTTTTTTCTTTTTTTCTTTTTGAGATGGAGTTTTGCTTATCACCCAGACTGGAGTGAAATGGCACAATCTCGGTTCACTGCAACCTCTGCCTCCCAGGTTCAGTTGATTCTCCTGCCTCAGCCTCCCAAGTAGCTGGGATTACAGGTACCCTCCATCATGCCCGGCTAATTTTTGTATTTTTAGTAGAAATGGGTTTCACCAGGTTGGCCAGGTTGGTCTCAAACTCCTGACCTCAGGGGATCTGCCTGCTTCGACCTACCAAAATGTTGGGATTACAGGCATAAGCCACCGTGCCCAGTGCCTAATTTTCAAACTTTTCATCTTATGAATGTAATAACTACATAATATAAATGTCTACATTTTAATTATTGAATTAAATGAAAATTTATACTTCAGTAGCTCCTAATGCTACTTTTAAACATTTCCAAATAGTTTGTTTTAAAAACATATTCTTAAGAATACAGAATAACTTAATTTTTTAAATCAAGTTTCTGAATTCATAATGGCTCAGTCTCTTTTAAAACTTTATATCTAAATAGATTTAATTTTTACAGATCTTTGTCCATTAAGATAGGCAGCTTCATTTTTGTTTTTAAATGAAGAATGTCTTCAGATAATAGTAACAAATAAAAACATTTGCCACCGAGCAGTATGACGGCAATTAAAACAAATCTAGATTTTAGATTTGTATATTCTAATGATTCTTTCCTGCAGTCTAAATGTCTTGTTTGCATGTTGCACGTAAACATTATCAAGTTATGCAAAGGTACCAAGCAAACCATGCTAACATCTTTCCTTAATAAATTCATCTTAAACTTAAAAGACTATGAAGTTTAAGATCTTTGAAATTATTTTAGGAACTAAGGCATATAACTACCAGACTGCACTAGTCATGCAATGAGTAGCTAAAACCAAAATGCCTCACATCAACTACAAAATCACTTTTTCTTTATCAGCTATATGATATTATCAACACTGTACTGTATTTGGGACCAATGAAGCAGAGAATATTGAAAAAGTATCAGTTGTCAAAATGTTTAATGAAGACACAGCTGTCAGATGACAGAGACAACACTAATTCAAAAGATTATTAAAGCAAAAGAATTTCCAGTACATAAAATGAATCCCCAGATGTTAAAAATGGTCCTATTTTAAACAAAAATGAAAATCCCTGAAAAGTTATGCCTGGAAGAACATTATTTGTTTTGCAGAGAAAAACCCAAACAAACTACTGGGAATGAAATGTAGAGAGGCTAAAAAAAAAAATGGGAAGCTAATAAGACATTTCATAAACGAGGCCTATGTTTGTGTTCTATACTGATAGGAATATGTAAAGCCTTTGAGATCAAGAGCTTATTCTGAAAACACTGCAATTCCAGTAACACATAGTTCTCTTCCAAAGAATCTTTGCAATGCAGACGTTTTCCTGGATTCCACATTAAATTATGTTAACAAAATAGTGAATATAATAAAATCCAAGCTGCTACTGTCCCATCTGTTTTCAGCTTTTATGTGAAAAAATGGGATCAGAACATCATTTGTTATTGTTTCCTACCACAGCACACTGATGATACAGAAAAGAGTCTGGGTTTAATCAAGAGTTTATGAGCCAAAAGTTGAAGTTTTTTAGAAAACTGAAAATACTTTATTTTTCCTTTCGGATTCATTGAATAGTTACTGGTTACAAAAGGTGACTAACTTAACTGGCACTGGAACACCAGAATGAACTAAAATTATAAAAGGACTTAATTAATATATACTGGTATGTACCAAGTTTATGAGTTCAAAACAAAAATCTAACTTAGAAAAAGTGAGGTTAAAACAAGTCACGTGTTGCTTAGTTATCATTCGTATCCTAATATTGTAGAACATCTAAATATACTTACACAAGAGACATTATTTTCAAATTTTTGATATGAGAAGATTCAATTCAATTTGAAATTAATTTACGTTATCAAAAGAAATGTATATAACCACATTTCTTAGAAAAGAGATGTCAAATTTAAAGAATAAAAATAAGTTATATTTTTAAAAAAGGAAGAGATAGACGTTAAAGAATATTGTACCCTTGATATATAATTGAATTTCCAAATACTCTTATACTATGTCATAATCAGGCATTATTTTAAAAATGGCATAAATTCTTTCCTAAGGCTTGGGCGTGGAGGCACATGCCTGTAATCCCAGCACTTTGAGAGGTGGCAGTGGGTGGATCACCTGAGGTCAGAAGTTCGAGACCAGCCTGACCAATATTGGGAAACCCCATCTCTACTAAAAATACGAAAATTAGCCAGACGTGGTGGCATGCACCTGTAATCCCAGCTACTCAGGAGGCTGAGACAGAAGAACTGCTTGAACCTGGGAGGCAGAGGTTGCAGTGAGCCAAGATTATGCCACTGTACTCCAGCCTGGGGAACACAGCAAGACTCCCTCTTAAAAAAAATACATTCTGAGACCGCCTACAGAATCTAATCTCGAGTTTGTATCTTTAAGTGCAGTGTGGAAGGAAATGCTACACTGCACAACTCCAGGGACACCTTTTACATTGAATAAGTGTGAGTGCTACTTCCTGAGCCGACCTGTATATTACACAAAGGTGGGGAAGCTCTGAACCGTGACCAAAAGGCAGTGTTTTTGAACAATGCTGGTCTTCTTCTGTTAACATAAGTTAGGGATAGTTCTTATTTATTTATTTATTTACAGACAGGGTCTTTATTGCCTAGGTTGGAGTACAGTGGCATAATCACGGCTCACTAAAGCTTCTACCTACCTGGCTCAAGTGATCCTCTCAGTTCAGCCTCCCAAATAGCTGGGACTTGGGAGGTGCACACCACCATGTCCAGATAACTTTTGTAATTTTTGTAGAGATGGGGTTTCGCAAAGTTGTCCAGGCTGGTCTTAAACTCCCTGGCTCAAGCGGTTGCCCACCTCAGCCACCCAAAGTGCTGGGATTATAGGCATGAACCACTGTGTCCAGCCAGGAATATTTTTTAAAGCGTTCTGTACTACAATAAATTCAGCACCCCAGGGATGGTAATGTTTCTGGTTGAGATTCTGTCAAACTAAGAACTCTCATTCCTGATTTGGATGCTTTGCAGTGATGTATGTCATAATTTTAGGCAGCCCTGACACCCATGTCCTAAAAAATAGGCCCAAATTTTTAAAATTATCGATCAACACTCTAGTAACACTTACATTTGGATGTTCAATCTCTAGCTAAGTTTTTTAAAACAACTGACTAGCAGCTACTATATGCCTGCCGATTAGGAGGAATAAGAAAAAAATAAGGTAATTTTATTAAAAATACCAAGGTAGTCATTACTCACATGATACTGCTTGCGCATAACAGAACCCAGTTTAAAAAAAAGACAAAGTGATAAAAGTCTTATTTAGGCCAGACTCAATTAGCATGGATGTTTTTCTGCACATATTCACATAGCACAGGGGAAAAAAACTAAGATCAACAGAAGCATGAGATAACCATATAACTCTAGCTATGACTTTTCCAAAATAATTATGCTTTTCCTACCTAAAATGCTAAATTTAAGTTTAAAAAAATCAACATCATTTGACAAAATGACATTCACAGTTTAATATTTTTCTAACAGAGAAACATCAAATCTATTATTATTATAGCAGCAAACAGAATCAAGAAAAGGCAAGCTTGCTTCCCCTTATTTATACTTTGTTAATAACCTCCTTATAATTTTTAGATGCTATCTTGATAAAATTCTAGTTATTAATATACATGTATTACCATCCCATGTCCATGAAATTATATGTTCTTTTTGCTGAAAATTGCCAAGCCTTATTCATTTTCATATTGCCTGCAGGTTCTCAAAGAAATGAATTTCTCACTCCTTTTGGTATTATGTATCCATCTCAGCAGAACAAAGAAAAGTTCAGGCTAAAAATAAAGCAAACCTTTTAGAAGTTAAAGTAAAATATATCCAATTTTTTTGCAATCACTCATATTAAGGTTCTTATAAACATCGCATATGTATTATAATGACCACAGGGGAAAAACAAAGCAAATGCAATATCACATCTTATTTTAAAGGCCTCTTATATTTGATGTAAAGCACCATGATTATATGAAATAATATTTTTGAGATGTATTCAAAATACTGTACCTTTAAAAAAAATAAACTGCTGCCACTTTTTAAACAGGCACATCATATCAAATCATCTCCATTATTCTTAAAATAGAATATGAAATCAGATACACAAAGACATAGAGCAAAGCTTCAAAAGCCCCAAGGAAGAAGTGATTTGCATATATTTATTGACCTTTCCCTAAGCAGTCCTCAGAGCAGATGCTAAGCTACCTTTCAGAATTAGAAAGTACTGGGTTCATTCATTCAATTATTTTTCTACCATGAAAGCCTTCAGGATTAAAAAACAAAATGATAGCTGCAAACCATTAATGCTTTTAAACTAATCTTCATCAACAGAGTTTAGGGGAGGAAAAAAAAAAAACAGGAAAAATCAATAAATAAATGAAAGCACCAAGGTTAACATATTTAAAACATACATTTGTTTAGAAGAAAAAATTTTACTTGGCACAAACCAAAAATAGCATCTAAGGATTTTCTTATTTCAGGAAAAAAAAAAAAATTAAAGATCCTTAAAGGAAAAATAATGAGCCAAAAAAATCTTTAGTTTCAGAGCAGGAAACTACTTCTCTATGAAGTTGAGTGAGACAAAAAAATTTGCCATTTTCCCTCTAAGTGGAGAATCACAGTCCATAGTTTTAGGAGCCACTGCCGAAATACTGTGGAGCTTGTCTGTTTGGGTTTGTTTACCTGACTGACATCTTTCAGCACGTGCCTGAAAGTCAGGATCCAGGGTTGTAATGAAATTATTATGGCCCTGAGTAACAGTTATTTTATCAAAAAGGCATCTGCTCTTAAGAGTAATGAAGTAGATGTCAGCCAGCAAAAGGCAGAGTTAAAGACACAAGACAAGGGGTGGATTGAAATGCAAAGGTTAGGGAAGAAATCAAAGACCATTTGGCTAAAGTTACATTTCTTTTCTAGTTTTTCAAAGTCCAAATAGAAAAAAAATGCCAGCTTTGTACATTTCATCATACAAGTCACTTTGTAAATAAACGGCTATGGTAGAGGTAGTGTTTCTGAGTTCTCAGAAAGTGTTCGGGGTTTCAGAAAAAAGGTCATTTGAATCTTCTGAACATTATGTAGAAGGGCTTAATTTTATAGACTACATAGTCATTATGCTGATTTATAGAGGACTTTAATGATTTTAATGGATTACTGAGTAGTGTTCAGAAATGAGACTGTAGGAACCCAAAATTTCTTCTTGCCCAGACCTTTGTTATTAATCCAATTGTCACCATTTCTGAAGAAAGCAACTTATCATCATAATTTGATTTTAACACTACATTGCCTAATTTTATTCAAATTATATGGTAAATGTCTAAAACTAGCTAGCAAAGGAAGAATCAAAATCTAAATAGGATTATTCCTAAGTGAGCACATAAAATAGAAGCCAACTATACAGCTAAATATGAGTCTTTAAACTTATTCAGTCACAGAGTTTTATTTATGTGGGTGTATATAGGTGTGTGTATAATATATATGTATACACACACAGCACATATATGTACCTATGCTTATAGTACAATGAATAATTTTAGACACAGACTATACTAGAATCAATATGTTTATACATTTCATATACACAGGCATACATAGCATACATAAGTATAGATACACTGTATAATTTCTAAACAAACTATATAATTATAATTAACTGTACATGTAAAACATATTATTAAGCATTGTATATGCTAAGGAAAGAAGTCATAAGCTTCAGGGAAAAAAAGATGAAAATAAAATTATATTGTACGACAATCCCCAATTATAAATGTCTATATATGTATATTTAGGTAATTATTTATAGATATAGTCACCTAATTTGTTTTTCATGTTTAGCAGATATATATAATAATAAATTGTATTCATTCCTAACACATCTCACTAAAAGTAAACATTTTTAAGACACACTATAAGAATAATAGTAAGAGTCAACAGCAACAAAATTTTCGAAACTGGAAAACACATGAATAACTACTTTTTTTTTTTTTTTCTTTTTTTTTTGAGACGGAGTCTCGCTCTGTCGCCCAGGCTGGAGTGCAGTGGCCGGATCTCAGCTCACTGCAAGCTCCGCCTCCCGGGTTTACGCCATTCTCCTGCCTCAGCCTCCCGAGTAGCTGGGACTACAGGCGCCCGCCACCTCGCCCGGCTAGTTTTTTGTATTTTTTTTAGTAGAGACGGGGTTTCATCATGTTAGCCAGGATAGTCTCGATCTCCTGACCTCGTGATCCGCCCGTCTCGGTCTCCCAAAGTGCTGGGATTACAGATTTGAGCCACCGCGCCCGGCCTGAAACTGGAAAACACATGAATAACTATTAACTGAACTAACAGATTCCAGAAAGTGAAATCCTAACCTGATCATGTGGAGACTTAAGTACCAACCCTGGTTAATACCAAAGAATCTTTGAAAACCTCAGACACTGTCAGCATCTAATACTTCTGGCACTGTGTGGTTTTAAAAGCAGGGGTGGGAGGTGAACAAAATAGTCTTGTTGAAAAATGATCATGAAACATATCCTTATATCTCCTAACAAATTCTACACTGCTGGGCAACTGCCCCTCACTGTTTTTAGAAAACACTGAAGATTTCTTCCCTGGGAAAAAGAGGGTCTCCAGCCTGGGAGACCCAGACATAACTGAAAGTGGGACGCAATACTGAAAAGGAAAGAATTAAGTAAACATACACAATGTTAAAAAGAAAGCTTCTTCCTCCACTCATTCCTGGAACATTGGCAGCTAGGACAATACTCATCTCTGAGGAATCAAACTAAGCCCACAAGATGAAAAAATAAATATAGCTGATGGCCAGAAATACCCACAAAATAATTCAGCCAGATAACAAATTAATAAGCCTCACCTATATCCTGAGAGCTTTCAAACATTTTTTAATCCCCTTAACTCTTACAAAGTATGTATACAAGCAAGGATTGTCTGAGAAGTATGAAAAGTCTCTAATACAAAACCTTAAAATTAAAATTAATGGGAAAAGGCAACTTAGAAGAATCAGACCAGCAGGACGACAAAAACCCCCCCCCCCCCCCCATTCTTATGTTATCTGAAAAATAAAATATACAACAGGAAACAAGAATATGAAGCTCTAAAAAAGTATTAAGCAAACAAACATAAAAAGAGCTCTTGAAAATTAAAAATACAGGCCGGGCATGGTGACTCACACCTGTAATCCCAGCACTTTGGGAGGCTGAGGTGGGGAGAGCACTTGAGATCCGGAGTTTGAGATAAGCCTGGCCAACATGGCAAAACCACATCTCTACTAAAAAAAAACACACACAAAAAAAATTACCTGGGTGTAGTGGCATGCACTGGTAATCCTAGCTACTAGGGAGACTTGGGTACGAGAATCTCTTGAACTCAGGAGGCAGATGTTGCAGTTAGCCACGATCATGCCACTACACTCCAGCCTGGGTGAAAGTGAGGCTCTGTCTCAAAAAAAAAAAAAAATATATATATATATATATATAAACACACACACACAGACATACATATATATGTGTGTATATATAAAAGTGTATATATGTGTAACATACATGTGTATATATGTGTATATGTGTATATATCCAAAACAACAGAAAAGAAGTACTCAATAGAGGTGTTGGAAGATAAAGTTTAAGAAATACCCCAAAGATAGAGAAAAAAGAAGATACAGAAAATAAAAGTGAAGGGATAAATAAATCAGAGAACAAGCTAGGCGGCAGTCCAACAGCAGATTCAGTGGAATTCCAGAAAGAGAGCAGAGAAAACTATTAATAAAAAGCAAATCATTAACAAATAATTCAAGAAAATCTCCCAGAAGGGAGGCTCACGAATCAACAAATTAAGAATGCTGAGTTCCCAACAAGGATGAAAGTTAATATGAATCAAAGCACATCACCGTAATGCAAAGATGAAGAATTAGAATAGCTTCATACTCTTCACCAGAAACTAAGAACAGAGAAAAGACTTCAAAAATTTGAAGGAAACTGATCTGCCATTAAAATTCCTTACCCAGTTAAACTATCAGTTGAGTTGGATAAGAAAGAAACATTTTTCAAAATCAAGAAGTTAAAAAATATTTATCCCATGCACCTCTCTCAAGAAGGAGGATAATAAAGTCATAAAACCAAAAGCTTTAACCAAGGAGACAGGGAAAGGGAATTTTCAAGATGACAGTAGAGATCTTAGGATGGCAGATAAGCACCAATCATAGAAGGCCACCAGTCCAGATGGGAGCAGTGCGTATCAAATGGCAGATTTGCTAAGTGTCATCCCGACACACTTCACCACCCTACCTTCCTTTCAATCTGATGAAGCTACAGAGAATGTGTTCCAACCAACCAATGAAAAGACCAAAAAAGAGAAAGATAGGAGGACACTGGTAACAGGGAAAAGGACTCTGAAAAAAGGCAAAAGGAAATTTCAGGAGGCCTGAGAAGGTGACCGACAGAGCAACCAGTTTAGATAGCAGATAGAAACACACACACACGCACGCACACACACACAGATGTGTTTCCTGGATATGATCAATTTTGTAGAGGGCTGTGTTAAGAGGCCTTTGGATGATATGGGAAAATTAATGATTGATACAGAGAAAACTAAGCACACAAATAACCAAGTCATCATTTGATTTAGGAAAAACAAAAGGAAGGAAATATAATCATATTGCATAGCAACTCCCAATTGCAAATAATATTTGGATGTGCATAATATAAATAATGAATCATGATCTAAGCAAAAACATGAATACAAGTCTATGAAACTAAGGGATTCCTCCCCATGAGAGAAAGAAAGAGAAGTAAAGGGGATAGGGCGATGAGAGTGCTAAATCCTAATCCTTGACAATAAGAAATCAGCAAATAATGGCTAAAACTGACAAACCCAGTTATAGCAGTATATGAATATTATTTAGAAATATGGGTCACATGTAATTGCTAGAAGAAACAGAGAAAACAGTCAAAGTACTGATATATTTGGGGATAATACTGTCAGTAATGCCATCATATCTATCATCAAAATGGACTGTATCATGAACACTCAAAAGGTAAACTCCATTATTCAGTGTAAGGGTCTTTGTCCCTTTTAATTCATGGTGCTTGGCACAAAGGAGTTGCTCTATAATGCTTCTTACTGAATTAATAAGTGAATAAACCCAGGAAAGTAAATATGACAGGCTCTGGAGAACTCTGATGATTCCAAAGGGGTTCTAGTCATGACAACACTGACATGAAAGACAGACATGAAATGTTTTCAAGATCTTTCCAAATTGTGAAAGCAGAAACAACACCATTTCTGAGATCAGATGAGATCAGGCGTATTCAAGGTGTTACAGCCATAGACTGCACTATTTCCAATACACTATTTTATATAAGATGGGATTTACTGTAGTCAAATAAATATTGATAACATATTTATTTCACTGACATATCCAAAAGTGTATAGATTCAACTTGGCTAAAAAGCACTTTTAAAATTTCCTAATTTAGGCACAGAGTTATAACCTCTAAGACGCTCTGAGCTTTTTGGTCCTATAGGCACCTCCATTTGGGGATCCCTCTGCCTGGTTTGCCTTCCCTGACCAACTCCCCAGATACTTGTTTCACTCAAGCTGCTTCTACACAGCTTCTTCTGACTCAGCATAGATACCACATTCTCCAGAATGCCTTATCTGGTCCCTAAGGCTGAAGACCCTCTTATGTGTTCCCACATCACCCTATTCATATCTGTCACAGAAGAGCACACACACTAAATTTCCTGTTTTACCTATTTCTTCTCTACTTGAAAATAAGATGTTCATCAGACTAGCTATCCTATTTATAACTGTATTCTCAGCAACCATAATTGTAGATATATAACTATCTGACAAATAAATTTGTTCATTAATTTGAATAATATTTATTTAGTTCCTACAATGTGCCAAGCATTTTCCTAGGCATTGAAAATATAATCCTAAAGAGAAGAAACAGTCTGTCTTTGTGGAGCTTGCATTCCAGATGTAAATACAGACAGACACAACAAGTCAGTGTGTAAACACAATGTAAGATGGTGCTGAGTGGAATGAAGCAAAGTAAGTCAGGGTATAGCAACAGAGAGGGAGAGGAAAGAGTGCTACTTTAGATAGGATGGTGAAAGAGGGAAGAACTCTTAAAGGATGTAAGACTAGAGACCTAAGTGAAAGAAAAGTCATTCAAATAATATCAGTGGGAAGAATGGACCAAGTAGAAGAAACAGCCAACCATCAAGGCCCAGAGAAGGAAATGTACTGCGTGCATTCAAGGCAGACAGGTGAGCAGGCATTCCATTAACTGGATAGTTTCCACTAAGCCATTTCACCTTTCTAAGCCTTATTTTCCCCATCTACAAAATCTGAAGTCCATTACACTTAAACCCACAGTTGTAGCCTAGGTATTTTACTAAACGACTTTGCTATTTCTGTACTTCCTACCACAACTCAGCTTGGTACAATCAGATGGTTCTCCAAGTAGGTGCACTTTCTGAAACACATGGAGTCACACACCCTGACTCACTTTCTCATGAATTTAATACAAACATAGTGGCTCATCTGACACTTTGATGGATTACACCAATTGGGCTGTACATGTTCTGGCATGTAACAAAGTTCAGGCATTCCAAATAGTCTGTTAATCAGATCAAGATTTAGAAGGCTCACAGTTGTATTTTACTCTAGCGAAAGTCAGGGCCAAATTACAGTTCCATCAAGTAGGGGTCTAAGTCTCTAATTCAAGTTTTAAATTTGGCTATGGAGAATCCTAGTATGCTTATATTGCTTACTGCTGACCTGTATTTTTAAAAATGATAAATTAATCAACACACCCTGGGAGCTAAGGGTGGACAGCCATCATCCAGAACAGTGCCCAGAACATGGGAGAAATTTAAATAAAAACTAATGAGTACATGGATAAATGGCTGACCAGTTGGGAACTAATGAATCACAAGTGCCTATCTAAAGGACTATGGTATCAACTTTTCTAGGCTCCAGATCTTCCTACAGTACCTACTTCATGAACAGTGCTACAATGTCTATTTAAAATAAAACTATCTAGAATATTTATCTAACTAAAGTATATTCCATTGGTTAGGAACATAACATGTCCTCTATATAGAGGACTATATAGAACAGCAATAAAAATTACAATTGAAGTAGCAGCTATCAATAACTGACATCCTTGTATATACTATGCTAGCTGGAATCTAAACTCATTTAATCATCAAAGCAAACTATCTGGTAATCTTTAACTCTATTATATAGTTGAGAAGACACACACCAGTTAGGTGACATTGCCAACATCACACAAAGGTGGCTGGTTGTGGAGCTACTATACAAAATCCAGGTTGGATTTCTGTGCTCAATTCCTATAGAGGAATTGTGAGGATAAACAGATAATGTCTTAGTCCATTTTGTTTTGCTTTAACAGAACACCTGAGACTGAGTAATACATAAAGTAAAGTTTATTGGGCTTGTGATTCTGGAGGCTGGGAAATCTACGATTTGGGAACCCCTTCTGGTGAGGGTCTCATGCTGCTCATGGTAGGGAAACAGAAGAGGGAGCAGGCACATGCAAAGAAACCAAACAAGAAAGGAACACCACACTATTGCAGTAACCCAGTTCCAAGAGAAAATGAACTCACTTCTGGAGAAAGGCATTAATATATTGATAAGGGCCAGGCGCGGTGGCTCAAGCCTGTAATCCCAGCACTTTAGGAGGCCGAGACGGGTGGATCACGAGGTCAGGAGATCGAGACCATCCTGGCTAACATGGTGAAACCCCGTCTCTACTAAAAAAATACAAAAAACTAGCCAGGCGAGGTGGCGGGCGCCTGTAGTCCCAGCTACTCGGGAGGCTGAGGCAGGAGAATGGCGTAAACCCGGGAGGCGGAGCTTGCAGTGAGCTGAGATCCGGCCACTGCACTCCAGCCCGGGCGACAGAGCAAGACTCTGTCTCAAAAAAAAAAAAAAAAAAAAAAAATAGATAGATAGATAGATAGATAGATAGATAGATAGATAAGGAATCCACCCCCATGGACCAAATATCTCCCACTCCCTACCACCCAACACTGCAACATTGGGAATCAAATTTCAACATAAGTTTTGGAGAGGACAAACCACATCCAAACCATACACACAATAGGTAGAAGTTTCTGCATTAATTGAACCAGAGTCACATAAATGCAATATAGAGTGACTATACAGCCAGTTGTAATTTAGAAATATTTTATACTGATAAGAATATTTCTACATTTCTAATCATTTTAGCAATTTGCCATTTAGTTCACTCCCCACACGCAAACCTGTTACCCAGCCCTAAAAACCAAGTTTATTGGACCACAAGGTAGGAAAACTTTGTTCATTCCTTTCGCTTTCAATATGTGGACAGATTCAGCTCAGGAGAGCACGTCCTTTAATAAATCAGGATAATTTTGAAAAGCCATCTTGTTCACAACTAAGAAAAGGTGTAAGTGTGTATACCAGTGTAAAAGACAGTAAAGCTCAAACAAACAGTGGCTATTTTCAAAACTTTTAAAAACTTTGTAGAACACAGGGATGTGGGAGAATGTGTGTCAGCAGATCATGACATCATAGCTGACAAGACAAGGAGTGACAGGTAACTGTCACCCTGTTGGAAGAACTGATATTAAATCCCAGCTCTATCATTTGCTAGTTACTGGGAAAGTAACACATTCTCATATTCTTTAAAGCTGTATTTCCTACATATAAGGTAGGAATAACAATAGTATCTATTTGACAGGACTGACATAAGAATGAAATTAATGAATACATATAAAGAACAAAAGACAAATGTAAAACACATGTCTAGCACTTATCAAATACTTAATGCAAAAATCATTATTCCGTAAAACAACAGTTGAGAGACAGTTACCTTCCAAAGTAGGTTTTAGTGCAAATAGATTGTTTTGAAGTAGATGTTTCTGGAAATTTTATTTAATGAGTTTCTAAATACATATTATGTCATTTTAATATTTTCTCCTACATAGTTCAGACATCCACATTTACAGAATGCTTCCTGGGTTTTAGACACTAAACTAAAAAGCACTTTTTTCCTCATCTCATCTTTACAACTGTGAGGTCGATGTTATTATTCCTATTTTAAAGGTGAGAACACATTTCAGAAGTTAAAGAAACTGCCCATGAAGATAAGTGATAGAGCTGGGATTCAAAATCCAGGTCTGTTTGGTTCCAAAGGCTATGCTTTGAAATAATGTGCTACCCTATCCCCTTATTTCCTCAGAGACCATCGTTGTGCCAACCATAGTGTTGTCTAGGAATGTTAAGCTTCTCGGTTGGAGAGGGATTACTGTGTGACTGTTTCTAAAATGAAAAGTCAATAGTTGAGAGGCATTCAAACACATGCAGTTAGACCAACAAAGGCCCTAATTCTGCTCAGCTGGCACACCCTCTGTGCCTTTCTCTCATTCCCTGTGAACTACCCATAGATCATGTGTAAATAATTTTAGTAACTGTAAATTAGTCATTTGTTGATATTCCAAATAATCTAATTCCAAGTACCTTTAGTAAAATATGAGAATAGAAGCTATTACTAATTTGAAGAACTTCCAAATTTTCAGTCGTGCATTAGGTTGGAGTTAAAAAGGGTAAAAGAAAGTGTTTTATAGTAGAACGTAGATGATCTGCATTGAAAAATTGAGCTTCTAGAATTCTGGGATCCTAACTATGACACGGATCTGCTGCCTCTTGTTTGTTATTTCACTAGCGAGACAATAAGCCTATATTCCTTTTTGTTCCCAATTCTAGAAAAAATAAGTGATATCAGGAGGCAGAGATGGTTAAAGAGAGTTTCTGGTCTTATATATAGCTTTTAGTATCATCTGCAGCCAGTTGTCAATCACCAAATAAAAAAGTAAAATGTGGTGATGAAAGCCAAACTTTCCCCTTAATAAAGTAAGGTTTAAAACAGACACCTTCAAGTTACTTTAATCATGGACTAGACCAAGTGAGACAAGCATCCAACATATGTTAGCCATAGAAAAACAGTTGATCTTGGTGAGCCCAAATTTCCTACCTTCATTTGATCTTCATTTCCTAATTGCCACTTTCGAATGGTAGTAAAAGTGAAGGTAACGTATTTAGTTACCCATATCAGAAATATGCAACAAAGTCATATATAAATCTAAGCAAAATCATCCTGTTAGAAAAACAAGAATTTTAAAAATATTCCTACTTTGTTTCAAAACTGATTTAGGACATTTCTAAAATTAAATATGGGAGGCAAATAGATGACAGCTTAATCTTAAGGTCCAGAAATCTGAAAGGCTTTAGAAATGCCATGTTACCTTACCCACTGATCATCCAGTAGCGATCTTTAAAACAGTATCAGACAAAGAGGATTCTGACTTTTTAAACTGAAAACAAAATACCTAAAAAGGAATCAAAATAAATGTTTTCAATAATGCAGAGATACAAAATTCATGCTATTTTTAAAATTCTCCTTCAATATGAAGAAAATCATACTGTAGATAATTAGATAAGTAATAACAGCTCCTCTGGAAGCCATATGTTTAGGTTTAAAAGCAAATATTTTCTCTTTTATGTCTTGTATTTCAGTAATGAACAGCCCAAAGACCCCATGTGTAGAAAGCCATAAGAGAGCATGGAAGATACATTTTATGCTAAAAAGAAAACACAAATGAAGAATGACAGCCAAGTTTCAAAGCACAGAGCTTAAGATGGAAAATGTAGATAACCTGAAAGCATATGCTGCTAAGTGCCATTATCAGTAAAAAAAAAAAAAAAAAAAAAAAAAAAAAAAAAAAAAAAAAAAAAAAGGAAAAGAAAAGGTCACAGCTGTCAGATCTGTATTTCTAGATCAAAACAAGGCTGCCATTCAAATAGTACTGTCAAATTGGGTCTACGTTTAATGTGAGATACAGACCACAAGAGTTTCAGAGAATCAAGTAAGTGAGTAAGACAACTGTAAGTAATGTGACTTTCTGCTTTTTTACTAGCACTGCCCTCAAGACAATAGCCTAGTTTATGATTATCAGATAAGACGACTCTTAGTTTGTATTCTTTTGCCAGCACATGGTTTTAAAATTCACAATTAAAAATTAGACTCCAAATTTCACCCTCCCCTTTGGATAGAGCTCTGGTAACATTTCTGTTCACTCCAAACTCCTAACAGGGTAAAGCTTTCCATATTTTGGGAAAGCCATACATGGAACCACAACTTGCAGGGACACAATTCTGGGGACTCACTGAGCCCTCCAGGCACAGAATCCCTACATTCCTTCATTCCACCTCTTTGTGTTCATTCAAACACGTCACCTACATCCCCAATTCTTCACCCCAAAATAGCCTCTTCCTCCTCTAAATCATGCTATACGCAGAAGACAAGTGTTTGGAAATGTTATTCATCCATTTGCTAAAAGTCATTTTCTCAAGTCTCTTAGATCAAATAAAAACTAAAAATGTCCTAATTATATATTTCAAAATGGAAGTGGATTAAATACCTTCACCTGTTTTTCAGCGGCAATATGGGATCGTGCAAAAGGCATGGGCTTCAGGGTGAGACAGACACAGGTTTGAATCTGCCAATTGTTGACTGTGTAACCTTGGACATGTGATTTAAATTCTCTGAGGTTCCATTCTTAACCCCCTAAACGAGGACAGTAATAAAAATCACAACAGCTGCTGTGAGGGTTAAACTATAATTGTCATGATTTTCATTACAGCTAATATTTATTGAGCACGTTCTATAGGTCAAGTATTATTCTCAGCATTTTACATGTATTAAGTCAATCCACACAACCACCCATAAGATATGAAGTACTAGCTCTGTTTTACAAATAGGGAACCTGACAAACAGGTTAAGCAACTCTCAAGAACATCAACTATAACGTAGGGAACAAGAATTAGAACCAGGTCTGACTGAAGAACTCAACCCTCAGGACACCTTGCCTCACCTAAATAAGAATTCTGTGTGTACACTCTGTTTATGCAGTGACAGCCATACAATGCTCATTTCTTTTCATTCTTTCCTACCCCCATTCTCTACCCACCCTATATCATGCAAATCATGAAACCACTGTAGTAAGTAGGAAAGGAATACAATACTGTTATAGAAAAAAAGTATAGAAAATATGAGGGACTAAGAGATCCTCTAATTATTGTTATTATTTATTTTTTATTTTTGGAAAACCTCACTTTAAAGAATACAGTGAGAAGGATCAACTTCCACCTTAGCCAGTGACAAAGTAACCTCCGTAGAGGGGAATTTACACATAACACAGCATCTGCTGCAGCTCACAAGGGTCCCTGGCCCCACTCACCTGAACTCATACTTATGGGAGCATAAGATAGTTCTGTTTCATCTGATGAACAGAGTATAACATGGAAGAGACAAGAAAAACACTGTTTCCTCTTCAAATTAGTGCCCAGTACAGCTTGGGTGGAGCAAATGCAGAAATCAATTATTCAGAGGGCTTTAAAGAACAAGGCCCAGCTTCTGCATGCTCAGGATCTAAAGGTGCCCGCATTGTAGATGGTGGCACCCACAGGGCAGATGTAGACAGCAACCATGCCACCCCCATGAGGCAGAAGCATCAGCAGGTGCAGTGGGAGCTGCTGCAGGGCATGCAAGCAGGTTCCAGACAACTAGGACAAAAGGACTTTTAGGTGTCAAGTGATGAAGCAGGTCTCAGCAAAAAGCCAGGAAGCCAGGAAAAATTATCAGTGTTCCATAAGCCTTTACTCAGGCACTTTCAGATACACTCAGTGACTGGAGGCTGCCAGAAATTCTGAAACTGTGGATAGGGCAAGTTTTATCCTGCTGCAGAGTTAGAAACATGGGCTTTTTGAAAAATGCCCATGCTGAGGCTGAACTTCAGGGATTAATTTAATTGGTCTGGGGCAGGGCCTAGATATTATGGAATGTTCAAAGCTCCCTAGGGAAACGTAACCTGCAGTAGGAGTTGACAGTCTGCTAAAGTCCAGAGAAACATTGCTTAAAATACTTTATCATATGGATGTTGAAAGTCATTGAAGGATTTATAATGTTTTGTAAAGGGATTAGACTAATCTTTCAGAGAGAACACTCTGGTAGCAATGAGGAAGAGGAAAATACCAGGCTATGGATGTTACTGCAATGTAAGCCATGGTTACCACTATAATGAAGACGATGGGTGCTACTATAATGTAGGCTTTGGGTAGTCTGTTCACCCATGCATCCATCCTATCATCCAACAAATATCTACTGAGTCTCTATTTAGGAGGCACATTGAGCAAGATGCATAAGGCATATGATTTTTCCTCTCAAGAAATTCCCAGTGGAGAAAGCAGCAAGGAAATTGATTGAACCAATGTGCAATAAGTAGAATATAAATATAAAAGATACAATGGGAGTAGAAAGGAAAGACACCTAAAATCAGTGTGAATAGCCACAGTATTGTAAAACACTCCCAATGTGAAGTGGATTCCACACCAAAGAGGGAAGGTGTGGTCACCAAGAAAACAAGGCAGAGGATCATTCTAGGCTGTGAGGACTCCATATCGTGTTTCTGTAAAGTTAAGTGATGCAGTAAGGCTAAAAAAGAGAAACTGTGGAGACCTGACAACAGTCTAAGCTGGAAATAACACAGAAAAAGAGTTTCAGCTTCACAGTGAAGGTAAGGTGACACCATCACTTAACTTTAACAATTGAACTGGCATGATCAGATTTTTGTTAGGGAGAGAAAAATCAGGTAGGGGGACAATTTAGGAGACAGTTCCAACAGCCTAATGTGAGGAATAGTGAGGAACAGCAGAGGAAATGGATAGAGGAAGAGATTTCATATATTCAGTGTTAGAACTGGCTTTGAGCTGATACACTTGACATGGAGGAGTGAAAGAAAATAAAGTTTAGAATTCAGTTGGAATGCTAATGTAATACTTCTAAGGTGAGAACTGAAGAACAGAGGTAGGGTTTGAGTAGCCTATAAAAACCTCTGCATATTGTGATTACACTAAATATTTGAAAGATTAAAAGTGAATCAATTATATTAAAATAAGTATCCACTAAGATTATCATATTTCTTCAAGAATGGTTCTGGCAAAAATATGATGAACATATCACTTCAATAGTCCAAATATTTTGAAACCATAAACTTATCTTACTACATGCCAAATAAATAGCATTCCTAACAGGTGAAAAATTAATGACAATCCCACTGAAAGCTAGACCAAAATTTTAAAATGCCACTTTACTTTTAGATATTACATTCCATCAGAAAATCAGAATGAACTGAGTAATTATTTGCCAATAAGGGAGTCTAATAAATTCAACAGATCAGTTAAATTTGCAAAAAATCAACAGCTTGCCTGTATAGTTAGAAGAATTGTTTAAGGTAACAGAAAAATCCACTGGCAAAAGCAATCACAAACCAAAATAAAAAAAAAAAGGCTCAAAGATTCTATATAAAGAAAACAAATCTTTACTGAGATTTAAAGGATGGCTTAAAAATTGGAGAGACATACCATATGTTTCTAGATGGGAAGCTGATGTCAGTTCTCAAATTCACATGCACAGTTATTGCAGATCCAATAACTACAACAGACTACCCCTGGATAAGATACTTAAGCCATATAAAGTTACAAGAAAATAAAGGTAAAAAATCTAAGCTCTTGACAGAGAAGGACTTGCCAGGCAAGGGAGATGACAAAAAGTCAACAATTTTAAATAGACAAAACGTCTGTTTATCAAAATAGATTCTAAAGAAAATTGAAAAGCAAACGAATGGGAAGAAAACGGCACCACATGAAATGAGCAAAAAGTTAATAACTTCATTAGAGTTAGATCTCAGTATAATGAAGGTCAGAAAACATGAACAATTCATGAATTGTTAAATTATTTTAAATGTCCAATTGTTCTAGTAATGAAAAGAAAGCACATTAAAGTAGGTTATTTTTATTGATTAAATTAACAATGATTTGAAAATTATAGTATTAAATGCTGGAAAGGACATGGTTATATGGAAACTCAGATCTTACTGGTGAACAGGAAAACTGGTAGAGTATTTCT
Source organism: Piliocolobus tephrosceles (assembly GCF_002776525.5). Classification (NCBI taxonomy): domain Eukaryota; kingdom Metazoa; phylum Chordata; class Mammalia; order Primates; family Cercopithecidae; genus Piliocolobus; species Piliocolobus tephrosceles. The sequence goes on from NW_022324309.1 coordinate 2,192,139, forward strand.
GAAAAACTCGTTGGCCAAAGGCCTAAAGACAGTTTATACTGCTGAAATCAGTAACTCCTTTTATATAATAAATCAATTTTTACAAGGTAATTAATAGCTGTGTTCATTTACTTAATGCTATTAATTACAGCACTAAATTATCAGCACTAAACTGCTGATGATACGAAAATGGAGACGTTGTTTAAACTTTAAAGATACCTACGGAAAAGATAGAAAGGATAAACAGATCACTTTAATACTGTGCATTAAACACTATGAAAGAATGAAGAGGGTGTCTTGGCACAAAAGGAAGGAATATAACCCATACCAGAAGTTGAGAAAAGGCTTCCTAAAAGAGCTGTAGGATTCATACGAACTATTTTTATGTGTTTACCCATATCCTTTATGTTGTGCAGTGGACATGTATTGCTTTATCAGGCATTGCTTTAACCACAGAAAAGAGTCGACATAAAAAGTACCTTCTTAAAACCTTCTTTTCTACTTGTAGCAAACTACTTTTCCATAACTGTACTTCAAATTATCATCCCAGTTTTCTTGCAAAGCTTTCCTTAAATTACCTTTCACATTTTAAAGAAACGAAGACAGCTAGCTCTTACTGGTTTTGCTCTCTGATGTTTGGCATTCACATTGTCTTTCACCTTGTTTGTTCTGACAATAGACAGATTATAAATTTATGTCTGCTTAGTTTTCTGTCTTGCATAAACTTTATATATTATGGGTCAAAGTTCTTATTAATAGGCTACAAAAAATGACAAATAGCTGGAAAATCAATGTAGTTCAGAGACACTAAAGTCTTGCAAGCATTTTAAATTTTAAAATACAAAAGAGAAAGAATAACTTTTCAATTACATTTTCAATTTCAATTACTATTGCCATATATATTAATCTCTAAAAGTAGGTCTAAATTACTGAAAGTTGGTTTTGAAGTTAAAAATTAATTTGCTAAAATTTATTCAAGTCTTTTCTACAACATATATATATATATATATATGCACACACACACACAAACACACACAGAGGAAACAAAAGAACTGACAAAAAAAGTCATCTCAAACTAATTTATTTCCTTTAAAGTGTAAAGAGCTGTATTTTTTTCTTTTCTAAAAATGGAACAACGTGTTAACACAGGCTTATATTTAGCCATGAGAACCAGAACCATTTCCAAGAAAAAGTTAGTTAAGACAGTTTTCTAGGCCTGAATTCTTCCTTCATTTATTTTGGGATCAGTTTGTTTAATAAAAGCATAGGTTATAAGTTTTTTACCAATTATGATTTGTCCAATTACCATAATCTTTGCTATAGGGTACATTTGTTATCAGTTCTGCAGTCTAATTTCACATCTGATATCCTCTCTGATCCTCAAGTTATTTAGAAGTATGTTTAGTTTCTGTTAGATGAGAATTTTTAGTTATTCTGAATTTCTAGTTTAAATAGATGCAGGAAAGCAAATAAAGACTGAATTATTTATACTCTTGAGAATTTATTAACTTTCCTTTGAGGCCTACAATATATACTTAATGCTTCTAACTGTTTCATGGGCACCTAATTTACATTACCTTTTTAATAAGATGGTATGTGTCTGTGTGCATATCTATATCCACAAATAATTAATATATACCCATTCAAGTTTTTTGAGGGTGATGGCCAAATTTCCTAAAATTACTTACTTTTGCTCATTTTGTCTGTTAAATTCTCAAAGAATTGTGTTAGTCTCTCAACTATGTGTGGTTTTTTTTTTTAAATACAAAATTAACCTACTTTTAGAAGCTTTCATTTTATATATTCAGTTGCTAGGTTATTTTGTGTTATAAAAGTTTTATGGAAATTATATTCATTCTGAGTACACTGTGTCTTTTATCCAACAGTAATATTAAAAACATTTAACAAACAGTGCAGCACAATGTTTGTGAAGAGTCTAAGAGTCTAAGTCTAAGACTAAAGCCTTAGACTCTTTGCAAGGTAACAGATTAGTCTGCCATAGCATCATAGATGCTGACACAATTCATGAGACTCCTGGGTCACAGATAAAGGATATTACTGTTCACAACACAGAAGGCAGCATTAGCTTCATGTTCTCATGGACTCTCTTTGCTGCCAGGTTCCAAAGGGTGAGTCAAGGTAGCCCAGGGGGATGTTGCACCTAAAGTGCATCTGTGTCACACCTGAGAAAACTCAGAGTTCAGGAAATACTGATTATTTTAAAGGGGCTACTAGCAAATCTACCCAAACTTTGCCCAAGAGAAAGGCAACAAATTCACCCTCTGTGCCATATTTCTTTTGTACTAGTGGTTACCTTTAATTTTGTTATCTGAACCTATATTTGATTATCACCATCGAGAATTAAGACTATATATGATCTCTCCCCCTAATAAAATATGACCCTAAACATGGTTTTAATTTCCTATCCCTGTCACCTTCCTGGATTGTATTGATGTTAGATTTTCCATTTTTTTTATTAGCAGTACAGCTCTTGAATTTTGAAAATCTTTTCCTAACAAGTGCATTAAGTTTCACAGCTTTCTTAGGAAGTCATTCAAATTTAATCACAAGTTGTGCTAGTTTCAATGTTTGCTGTGATTCCTTCCATTCCACTCCTTTCTCTGTTCCTTATTATAAATTGTTTTCATTTGGTATGGTATTTATTCAAGTTCAATTTTTTTTTTTCTAGAGAAGTTAGATGGGCATATACTTTCTTAGGTCTGTATAATAACAACAAAAAGGAGGGTTTTTTAAATATTGTTTCATTCACCTATTGCTATATACCAACTGATAGCGTTTGGCTGTGTCCCCACCCAAATCTCATCTTGAATTGTAGCTCCCATAATCCCCACTGTCATGAGAGGGACCTGGAGCAAGGTAATAAAATCATGGGGGGCAGGTTTTTCTCATGCTGTTCTCATGATAGTGAATAAGTCTCATGAGATCTGATGGTTTTATAAAGGGCAGTTCCCCTGCACATGCTCTCTTGCATGCTGCCATGTAAGACATGCCTTTGCTCTTCCTTCACCTTCTGCCATGATTGTGAGGGCTCCACAGCCATGTGGAACTATCAGTCCATTAAACCTCTTTTTCTTTATAAATTAACTACAATAGTATAGGTAATGTCTTCATAGCAGTATGAAAATGTACTAATACAGTAAATTAGTACTGGTAGAGTGGGGTACAGCTATAAGGATACCAAAAAATGTGGAAGTGACTTTGGAACTGAGGAACAGGCAGACTGTAACAGTTTGAAGGGCTCAGGAAAAAATAAATAAATAAATAAATAAACAAACAAAAAAATGTGGGAAAGTTTGGAACATCCTAGAGACTTAGATTGCTCAGAAGACAGGAAGATGTGGGAAAGTTTACAATTTCCTAAAGACTTGTTGAATGGCTTTGACCAAAATGCTGATAGTAATATGGTCAATGAAGTCCAGGCTGAGGTGGTCTCAGATGGAGATGAGGAATTGTTGGAACCTGGAGTAAAACTCACTCTTGCTATACAAAGAGATTGGTGGCACCTTGCATGTAACTCTAGCAACAATAATAACAAGAAGGTCGGGAACAGTGGCTCATGCCTGTAATACCAGCACTTTGGGAGGTAGAGGCAGGAGGACTGCTTGAGCCCAGGAAAAGGAGACCATCCTGGGCAATATAGTGTGACCCCATCTCTACAAAAAGTTTGAAAATTAGCCAAGCATGGTGGCGTGTGCCTATAGTTCCAGCTACTCACGAGGCTGAGGCAGAAGGATTGCTTGAGCCTAGGAGATTGAGACTGCTGTGAACTGTGATTATGCACTGCACTCCAGCCTAGACAACACAATGAGATCCTATCTAAAAAAAAAATAATTAAAACAATAACAAGAAAAATAACAATATCTTAAGTAAAATAGCTTATTTCTCTCATAAAAGGAACCAAAAAGTAGACAGTCCAGGGAAGGGATGGCAGCTCCATTGTCATCAGGTGTTTTGTACCTTGCTGCCACCAAATCCTTAGCAGACTGATTCAAGATCCAGTATGGCTGCTGGAGCTCCAGCTCTTATATCCACATTCCAGGCAACAACAGAAAAAATTGACACCTTGTAACTTTATTCATTATGTGTGCTTACACATTGGGCCAGAACTTGACCACAAGTAATTGCAAAGGAGTCTGGAAAATTTCATCTCTTAAATGGGCTACAAGGTGACTGATACAGTGTGGCTATGTCCCCACCCAAATGTCATCTTGAACTGTAGTTCTTACAACTCCCATGTGTCATGGGAGGGAACTGGTGGGAGGTAATTGAATCATGGGGGTGGTTACTTCCATGTTCTCATGATAGTGAGTTCTCATGAGATCTGATGGTTTTATAAGAGGCTTTCCACCACTTCACTCTGCACTTCTCCTTGCAGCCACCTTGAGAAGAAGGGCATGTTTGCTTCCCCTTCCACCATGCTTGTAAGTTTTCTGAGGCCTCCTAGCCCTGTGGAACTGTGAATCAATTAAACCTCTCTCCTTTATAAATCACCCAGTCTCGGGTATGTCTTTATTAGCAGCGTGAGAATGGACTAATACAGTAAACTGGTAGCCATAGAGTGGGGTGCTGCTGTAACGATACCCAAAAATGTGAACTTGACTTTGGAACTGGGTAACAGGCAGAAGTTGGAACAGTTTGGAGGGGTCAGAAGAAGACAGGAAAATGTGGGAAAGTTTGGAATTTCCTAGAGACTTGGGGGGCTCAGAAGACAAGAAAATTTAGAAAAGTCTGGAACTTCCTAGAGACTTGTTGAATGGCTTTGACCAAAATCCTGATAGTGATATGGACAATAAAGTCCAGGCTTAGGTGGTCTCAGATGGAGATGAGGAACTTGTTGGAATCTGGAGTAAAGGTCACTCTTGCTATACAAAGAAACTGGTGGCATTTTGCCTCTGCCCTAGAGATCTGTGGAACTTTGAACTTGAGAGAGATGATTTAGGGTATCTGTGGAAGAAATCTCTAAGCAGCAAAGTGTTCAAGAGGAAGCAGAGCATAAAAGTTTGGAAAACTAGCTGCCTGATGATACAATATAAAAGAAAAAGAAAAGAAAAATCAATTTTCTGGGGAGAAAGTCAAGCCTAAACTGCAAAAATTTGCACAGGTAACATGGAGCCCAATGTTAGTCACCAAGACAATGAGGAAAATGTCTCCAGGGCATATCAGATACCTTCCCAGCAGTCCCTACTATCACAGGCCCAGAGGCCTAGAAGGAAAAAATGATTTTGTGGGCCTGGCCCAGGGACCCTTTGCTGTGTGCAGCCTAGGGACTTGATGTCGTGTGTCCCAGCTGCTCCAGCCATGGCTAAGGGGCCAAGGTATAGCATGGGTTGTGGCTTCAGGGGGTGCAAGCCCCAAACCTTGGCAGCTTCTGTGTGGTGTTGAGCCTGTGGGTACACAGAAGTCAATAATTGAGGTTTGGGACTTTCAAATTAATGCTGAAATGAGTTAAGACTTTGGGGACTGCTGGGAAGGCATGATTGGTTTTAAAATGTGAGGACATGAAACTTGGGAGGGGCTGGCGTGGAATGATACAGTTTGGCTGTGTCCCCCTCCAATCTCATCTTGAATTGTAGATCCTGTAATCCCCACGTGTCATGGGAGGGACCTGGTAGGAAGTAATTGAATCATGGCCGTGGGTTTTTCCCATGCTCTTCTTGGGACAGTGAATTAAGTCTCACAAGATCTGATGGTTTAAGGGCAGTCCCCCACTGCACGCACTCTTGTCTGCCACCATGTAAGATGTACCTTTGCTTCTGCTGTGATTGTGAGGCCTCTCCAGTCATGTGGAACTGTGAGTCCAGTAAACCTATTTTTCTTTATAAATTATCCAGTCTTGGATATTTCCTCGCACAGTACGAAAATGGACTAATATACTTACCAACCACAGAATCTCAGTGCACACAACAATAAGCCTTTGTTCCCACACTTTAGGTGGGGCAGTTCTACTTCAGGCTTCAGGCCAACTAGGGTGACTATTCTACTGGTCTCATTTTGGATCAGGTGCAAACAGTGGAAGCTAGCAAGACATTTTTTTTGTGGTGGAGGTCAGCAGCTCTCAGGGAACCAAGCCCAACCATATAGCACATTTCGAGCCTCTGCTCACATCATACCCACAAACATTTCACTGGATAAAGCAAGTCAAAAGGCCAAGCCCAAATCTTCCCTCTCAAAAAGGGCAGAAAAGTAAATTCTGCCCAGAGTGGACAAGAAAGAGAGTGAGCATTTGCTGAACAATAATCTAAACTACAATACTCATCCATAATATAGAACTGAGTATAGACTCCTTGGTTCACAAACTTTATTTCCCCCTCTGTAATAGTATTTCAATGTCTTCAAAATTTGAACATCACAGCAAGCAAAGCCCATTGCAGGAAATCAGGATTCCTGCAGGTAGAATCCATTGATGAGTCTTCCAAAGGACTTCATTTTGTTGTCCTATGCTCTGTCCTCCCCCTCTCTCTCTCATGCTCCAATATCTTGCTACTCTATACCTATGGACCTATTTACTTCTGTGTGAATCCCATCCATTGACTTCCTAGGTAGCCATTTCTTGCCTGTGTTGAATCAAAGACCAGTCAGCTCTGATGGGCATTTCTCTTATTCTCTCTGTTGCAGAAATGCCAAAAAATTCTTACAGTCTCAGGCTACTTGGTGACATCCTTCCATGTTGCCATTTTCTAATTTTTATGTAATTTTTGGTTCTTTCCATATTTTTAGGAGAAAAGAGGCTCAAGTAGGCTCAACTTATCCTGAAATCAGAAGTCCAAAAGAGAAACTATATATTTTAAATCTTATACAATTTTATGTACATATGTGTATGTATGTATATAAAATTGTATGTACACATACAATTTTACATTATAAAGAAAATCACAATCATGATTCTTTACCACGTGTACTTTTTTCTTTTCTGCTTGATTCCACTGAAGGTCCTTTACTGACCTGTGTACTGAGTCTTCTAACTAACCCAGAGCAACATCCCCCTCTCTGCAACTGCTAACAACTGATGATACAGCTTTGAATATTTTGCTCCATACTCATAATTCTAGAGATACAAATATGCATCCAATTATATAAACTACAACAAAAGAATTTTTAATCATAGCTGTTTTTAAAAAGATGGGAAATTATCCTGCGTTTGTTAGACTATACATCTAACATACCTCCAGGAACCACCACCACCACCACCTTGCCCCATGATAATCTGATTTAGCCCTGACCCATTCTGGGTTTGTTTGTTTGAAGATGGGGTCTTGCTCTATCTGGAGTGCAGCCTTGACCTCCAGGGCTTAAGCCTCAGCCTCACAAATAGCTGAGAGTACATGTGCGTGTCTCCACACCACTAATTTTTTTATTTTTTATTTTTTTAGAGAGAGAGTCTCACTATGCTGCCCAGCTAGTCTCTAACTCCTGGGCACAAGCAATTCTTCCACCTCAGCCTCCCAAATGTTAGCCATTCTTTTAAGGGCTGTATAATAGCACATGGTATGTGGCTGCACCACGATTTACATACCATTCCCTCTGACAGAGTTTATATTGGTTTTGGTTTTATGTGACTACATACAATGTACCAAAAATCACTCTTATACATGTATTCTTACTTAAGGCTGCTTTTATTCTATGGGATTAAGTTTCATATGTGGGAATGCTGAGTCAAAGTGTAGAGGCATTTAATTTAAATAGATTTTGACAAATCACTTTGTAGAAAATCACATATAAGAATGCCTTCTTACCACACTCATGACAAAATATTATTAATCTGATGGATAGAAAGTAACCTTTGTTGTTACTTTAATTTGAATATTTTCATAAACTTGTTGATCATTTCAATTTGTTGTCCTTTGAACTATTTTTGGTTTTTACCTATTATCCTATTAAAACATCTTTTCCTTATTATAAGAGGATTTTCCATGCAATTGCTATACTTTGCCATCTATATTACATATACAAGGGTGTTATTATTGTCTTAGCCTATTGACCTTGTTTATAGTCTCTTCTGCCATTCAAAAGACTTATTTGACAAACTCAAATATTTTCTCTTTTATAGTTTATGTTTCTACTAGCCCCTAAATCCAGGATTCTGTTTTATTTTTTAATTTGTCTTATCCCATTTGTACTTCACTGTAATACATAAGAGAATTCACATTTATTTCCTTCAACTGCTAACAACTGATGATACAACTTTGAATATTTTGTTCCATACTCATAATTCTAGAGATTCAAATATGCAACACTGATAAATAATTTATCCTTTCTTTATCTGTCCTTTTCCTAATCAATTATCACCATTGTGTTCAGTCCTATTATACATAAGAATTTATTTCTAAATTTTATTTCACTGATCTACTTATTTTTAATATTGTATTGATTGTAATGAATTTATACTGTTTTATTTAGAAAATCTGATTTGAGTAACCAATTTTATCCCTCAGTAAATTTTCTTTCTTAGGCATTTAATCTTCCACATAACCTTTATAAGTTTTCCATCCTATTTCAGAAATAACCATGGTGAAATATGAAATAAAAAGACTTTAAATCTGTCTATTTATTTTGAGTGTCTTGACATTTACACACTACTGAATCTTTCATCTAAGGACAAGAAATGTCAATCCATTTGTTCAGACAGAACAATTTTTATGACAGAAAAATTTTAGTTTTCATCACATAAGTCTTATGCTTATCTTGCTGAATTTCTCACTATTTTGCAGCTGTATCATATTATTCTAAATAATTATTTACATTTTCATTTCTAAATGCTCAGTGTGAGAAGAAAAGCTATTGATATTGTGTATTTACCTTATATCTAGCAACCTTAGCAAATTCCCATAATTCTACTTTTTTAAAAATATTAGACTCCTTGGGGTTTTCAGGGACAAAATAACACATTAATAAGAGAGGATGCCAGTTCTTCATGGTTATTTTGCTAATCCATTTGCTAAAATCTTCATAGACTTGTTAAATAACAGTGTAGTTCAGTATCTTGCTCATTACTAAAACAACATCAGTAGCAAATCTTTATTCTAAATGTTAAAGATTGGCTTTCAATCCTGGGCAACATGGTGAAACCCCATCTCTACAACAATAACAACAAAAATTAGCAAGGTGTGGTGATGCATGTCTGTGGTTCCAGCTACTCAGGTTGCTAAGGTGGGAGAATCATTTGAACCAGGGATGTTGAGGCTGCAGTGAGGCGTGTTCATGGCACTGCACTCCACCCTGGGTGACAGAGTGAGACCCTGTCTCAAAAAAAAAATTGTTTTTTAATTTCCTTCTTTGCTTAGTCTTCATTGGAAATGATAGATGAAATTATAGCCTATCAATAGATACTAAGAAAGTATTTGGTCATCTGAACCAAATGTACTGATACATGGATTTTCTGTTTTAGTCACATTTTATTTTTTTTTAATATTTTAGCCGATATGTTGTTTGGTACATCCATGTTTTTAAACTCATCTTTAAAATAAATTTGCCTTTTAGTTCTACTCAATATTCCTTTCTACACTATTTCTCCTTTTCTTATATTGACTCTATTTTTGGTCATTTTGCATTGACCAAAAATGAATGGCTCATTTTGCATTTCCCAGTATTATTTATATGCACTTCTGTATTTCAAACGTTCTTATAAACTCACTAATGAGAAAACAATAAACAGCATATAGCTAGGTTTACTTTTGTAACCCAGTCTGATATCTGGCTTGTAATTTTGTTTTTCAATCTGTTTGTATTTAATATAATAACTATTGTGGCTGATTTTATTCCTTCCATCTTACTTTGTGTTTATTAGTCATTTTATATTGTTTCTTGTTCCTATTCCTTATGTTTGAGTGGCTGATCAAGTTACTATTTTTCCTGCAGCAGCGTTCCTGACATGAGGCACCAACTGTGGTAGCTAGTGCTCCTCTCACGGGGGCACCAGCTGTGGGGGGTCTGTCCCTTGCAGATCCCTGACCTGGTGACGGTTGAATAACAGACACTGACACACAGATATTCTGCTTTGCCAGTCCAGATGGGGGTGTTCACGCTGCTTACAGACTCCCTGCTGAGTGCTGTAAACAATTGCCACCAAGGCCCTGATCAGCTAGTGAGACTCATATTTATTCAGTAATAGTAATTAACAAAGGCTTGAGTCAACACCATTAGAGGAAAATTGACATTGTGGACTTGCCCAGTAAAAACCACTTAAGCAACAACCGGGGTACATCAAAGGTAGTCTTAAGACCACATGAGTAAACAAGATAGCTAGGTAAACTACTCTGCCTTCTTTTGTACCCACTTTAAGCTATTTACTCAAGGTAAGGATTAGGTTGCCTTCAACCATATCTATTACTGAAGTTATGCAAACTCTCAGGCCTTCCAAGAGGGCTTGTGGCTATTACTATAACGATCTTTAATATTTTTCCCACTAGATTGATTGAACCCGAACATTTTCCCTCACTAAATTGAAAATTTCGTGTACTCTTTCATTCCATTAGTAGTCACTCTATTTCATTCTTCTTAAAATTAGATGGTATGACTCCATTCTTTGAAAATAAGATTATAACTTCCATTAAAATTATTTTTCCCACCATGACCCACTATTTATCATCTTATATCCCCTAATAAGCTCAGTTTTTTTGATATTTTTTATTTTCACTATCTCATCCTCCTCCCTAAGATCTTTTTCGAATGTTTCTACTTCTCTATGTACCATTCTCAACTTTTAGGTCATTGGGTACTGTTTACTTTTAGATTTTTCTGAGGAAGTTTAATATATCCTTATTTTGCATTTAAATTACAAATCCCAAAACAGCTATCTCTATCCAGTTAATTTCTAAGTATGTATGCACTCATGTGTTAAGATTTACTGTGCTTATTTCCTCTTCATGTTTTCCCACCTTGAAATCCCTGTTCTGGTTCATTTACTGTTTAACATCTACTCTTGGATACAATATGTGGGTGATACTCTCTGAATGACTACATACCTCTAAAGTCCTTTTCTTAACCTAGGCAGGAAAATGATATAAGTTGAAAGTAAGATTCTTGGATTATGGTCTATTTCTCTCAGTAGTGTGTGGGTGCCCCATCTTCCTAACTTGCAGATGAGAAAACCAGTGCCAGGTTGGTTCCCACACTTCATCCTTTTCTTAAGGTAACTTAATTATAATTTTCCTGGAGCCATCTGTATATATCATTAAAGAATTTGAGAATTTTATCAGAATGTGTCTGGACATGGGTCTTTTCTCATCAGGTGAGTGTAGACCTTACTAAGCCTTTTTACTTTGCAGGCCAAAATCTTTCTTTAGCTCAGGTCAAGAATATTGTCTATTATATAATTATTACTTTCCTGTTTCCTATTTGTGATCCTTTTTCACCTTGTTGAACTCCCAATTATTTTCATTTCAGGTCCCTGGAATAAAATCTCCAAGACTCTTATTTTTCCTCTCAAGATTTCTAACTTTCAATCATATTTTCATATTTATGCTCTGGAATTTCAGATGTGTTTTACATTTGATCAACCAGAACAGTAAATCAGGTCTTAGCAGCCACCCTTTTTCCCTTGTGTTACTTAATTAGGAATCACGTTTAAAATTTCGTAGGTGCTACAGTTGAAACTCCCTAGGTATGATACTTTTATTTTTAACTCTTTCAAATGTTCACGTCTCCTCCAACATTGCTACTTCACATCACACTTGTTCTGACTGCCTGGTATTTCTCTCTGCCTGCAGGACTTCTTATGTAGATTGTCATTTTGTCAGGGCTAAAGTCTGATTGTTGGTTCTCTAATTTGGCTTCACATTAGAATCACCTGGAGAGTTGTTTTGTGGTTTATTTCATTTTTAACTGATAATGCCCAGAACCAGTTCGATAAGAGTCTCTGGAAGAGGTACCCAGGCATTAGTACTTATGTAAATACCCCAGGTGAATTTTGAACTAGAGCCCTAAAGGGTCTGAATCTTACTTGTGTGAGATGTGTAAAAACAAGAAGCTATTTCCCCTTCAGAAATAGCAGGGGAAAGTCTTTTTGCTCTCAGGTGTCCGTGCCCTCCTCTTGGGCTCAAGGGCATGGATATTCCTATCTACCCACTGAGTTCCTTTCTCGGGTTTTGTGGGGGTTACAGAGACTCTCATATCCCTACCCCTAGGAATCTTCTGATCTTTGAAGATGAGGCTCTAGAATCTACCTCTCTGGACCTCTTTATCCTGAGGTTCAAACACTATTCTCTCACTAGGGCCTAGACCATTTAGAGAAAGCCCTCCCACCTCAACCCCCACACACCATTTCCTTTCCCCAAAGCCCACACAACACAAGGGTTCCCTGAGATAAGTTGCCTATAGGTCTTCTGGCTCAGAAGATGCAGGTAATGTGGTTCTAGAAGAAGAAATAAACCACATTCAGATCTTCAAACTGTAACTTCTAGAAGGGATAATATGGACTTTTCTTATTTCCAGTCTTTATAGTAAACATCTAAATACAATTTCATGTAAATGAAATGATCATGTAAATGGCAAATTAGCATCATCGGGAGGATGGGTAAGAAGCCAGGAAGAATGGCTGTTCTCCTTATAATGAGCATTAGAATATAAATAGCAAGATTCAAAGGAGAGGAGGCAGGATTAAGCACAGTCAAGAGACTGGGATAAAGGACTGATCAAATAACGTCTGGAGCAAAGTCAGAATGATTTATAGATATAAACAAATACATAAGCAGTACATTTATAAATTATAGATGTTCAGCTGGAGGAGGGTGAATAGGGAGTGACATCCTTCTTTCTCTTCTACCATTGGTCAATGTTAGGAAACATGACCTGTAAGAATTTATCAAGAACTTTGATATTATGAATTTAACATTCAGTGTGTTGTACCCATTGGTGAGATAAATATATAGCACAACTTTTGTGGATAATTTAGACTTTCAATTTTGAGATGTAAATGTTTTTACTACTGTTATGAGTTTCGTGTTTAAGACAGGATTACAACTACTACATTCAGAGCCATCTCCATTATGTGAGAACTGAGTCAAGGACAATAAAGCATCACCATATCCCCATTTTTTTTTCTACGAGAGTGGTTTTCAGACTTACTCGGTCATGCTTTGTTCAAAAGAGAGCTTAACTAAACGCTCACACTGGAAAAAAAGATGAGTGTGGAACTGAACCTGCTTGTGACCCCATCCTCCCAGCCCTAAGCATCTTCCCACCAGAATCCAGGTTCCATGAGAACAGGTCATGGATGTGGCATTTCTCAAAGCTATATCCTCAGTGCTAGAAAATGTCAGGCAGGTAGTAGGCCTTGCTCAACATTTAAGAAACGATTCCTGTTAACAGTATGCAGGATTGTTGGGAAACCACTATTTTCAACCCTTTTATTTAAACATTATCTAGAGAAGCCACTCCAGAAGGAATACAAACTTTAAGCAATGAGGAACAGCTAATGTGCATATCAGCTGAGTGTTTTGAGCCTAGATATCTAAACACCCTGCACCTCAATCTCATGAGGGTTTTATAAAGTACCTCTATACACCTCAACCCCAAGAAAAAGCTGAAAGTTTTATCACTTGTGTTTTATGTCATTTAACAGCAATGTAAATGTATCATGAACTTGTGCATATATATGTATTTCCTTGGAGAATTCAGAAGGGACCACTGAAACCATAGATCTACTAGCTAGTTACTTGTCATCAATTAGAAAACTTTCTGGATGATGCTCTCGTTCTATCTTTCTCTTCAAGTCCAGATATATTTCACTGCAAAGCCCAAATTCCAGATGACTGAAGAATTATTCAACTTCAAAGGGAAGTTAGGAATGGGCAGTTAGCCAACAGAGTTTATTTACCTTTATTCTCATACTACAGTACACTGCAATCATTTGCTTCCATATCCATCTCCCCCAACAGACAGTTGGTTCCTGGAAGATGAAAACCACATTGTATTCACCTTAGTGATTAATCTAAGTGCCTAGTGCAATGCAAAGCACATTGTAGGCTCCCAATTCTGAGTGTGGGCCAGGGATAAGGGAGAATTCAAATGTAACAAAGTAACTGAATTCTAAAATACTTGGTATTAGCTGTTAGAGTAGCCTTCAGGAACACCCTTCTTTACTCACAGAAGTCCACCACACTCAGGAAGTGAAGCAAAGTATTATCAAACATCTGATCCCTCATCCTCATTAAATATCTCCCAAGGTCCTGCCACCAGCTTAAAAAACTGGAAGGGTTTTTAGGCAGTATTACATAGTCCAACTAGAGAGAGGAAAGGAAGATCCTGACAAACAGAACTCAAAGACTAGCTGACAATAAACATCCTCGCTGTGAGAATAAGAGCACACTATGGGAGACTGAGAAAGTAGAAGTTGACTCCGACAAAGAACGTAAAAATCTGACCAGCCATTCATCAGGCTGGAGAATAACAGAAACAGAGCCAGCTTCAGGGTTAATAGGAAACAATACTTTTCTCAAGGACATTCTGCTACTATAAAGTGTCATAACAACCCCTTTCTTTGAGTGTCTACTAGTAGTTTTCTGACTCACTGAGAAACTCTGTGCTCTAAAATCATAGACTATCATAAATTCTGCTGTTTGAAATTATAGTACTCAGAATGAAGCATTTCATTTTTGTCTGGAGGATCTAAGTTACTTTGACACAAAGAAATGGCCTCAGTTTATGACCTAGAGCTTTAGAAAAGGGGGTTCCGGACATGGCATTTCACATCACTCTTAACTTTGTAGTTTGAAAGGAAACAGGACCCTGGTCCACACTGCAGTGATATTGACACAAATTGTGTGACCCATTGATATGCAAACCCTACTTTGCCTTAAACTTACCAAAAATTGCTTCATTTGTATTTCAATTAAACTCTACCCTTCTCAAAAATCCTATGACTCTTTTCTTTTGATTAGTGAGCAGCTTTATAAGTGGTTTCTCTGGTGTAGAGTCTACCTCATTGCCACAAGTCAACAATTCTGCCTTTGTTGGACTATATAGCTTTGAACCTGATGGTTTTAGGCTGATTGCACTATGCCAAGACTTAAATCTTGGTATCCACCTTTCCATGATTGAGTTTAGATTCAAGCAAAGCTTTATACAATAAAACTGGTCTCCCGGAGGTCACAGAGCTCCACTTTGTTCCTCGTGTTCATTTGGGCCTAAGTGAACTGGTCCTCCTCGGGGCTTAAGTCCCCAACTAGTCACCAGCATTGAGGAAAGGCCTGCTTCAGCAATGAAAACAGTTCATTATTTCCCTTTAACTAATCCTTGATTTCAACACTTAGAACACTTTGGCTCTTGTTGGATGCTGACCACAGGAGGAAGCAGTACTTGCCCTCTGTAACTCTTGGTCCCAGAATTTAAGATGCTCAGAGTCCTTATGTCCTGATAAGTGATGGGTGGCAGAGGAAATGGTAATGGTTTTTCTTGGTCCTTAGCTTGGCTGCACTGATTACCCCTGGGAGGCAGGAGCATGAAGAGGTGAAAGGAATGTCAGCAGAGGAACAGATTTCATTTATCAGAAAATCATGCAAACTAGGGAGGTGCACAATGCCAACTACAGCAGCCCAGAATAGTCTATTCAGGGCTCAGTGTTTTTATATTCATCAGAAAGGAACGCTTAGTGCTTTCCTAGCCTACCTCCCCCAAGGCCGGCTCATTGCAAGGAAGGGTTGGCCTTTAACTGCTTCATTTACCACAAAGGCCTGGTAATTAGTAGTAAGCGCTGCTATTTAATTCCCTCAACGGCTTTGTCTTGCTTTGAAAAGCATTCAGAAGAGCAAGAGTCTTGCAAGGGATATCTGTCAGGGAATATAAAAAGCTCAGCCATTCACTATATATAAGCATTACACTCTAACCTCAAAACATCTTTAGTTCCCAAACCTAGAGGACACAAATACAAATATTCCCCCTCCCACACACACTAACAAAATAACCACAATATGCTTTAAGAAATTAACTTCTGGATAAAAAATATCTACAGATAAATATGTACATTTAACAAATGCTTTCAAAAGTTATTTGCAGATAAATCCCAGATGCCAAAAGGGAAACACTAATAATTTGACTACATAAAACTTTAAAACTTGTTTACAGAAACCAAAAACAAAACAACACACTGTTTAGAAAGGTAAAAACTATGTGTAGAAAAAATCTGCCATGCTGAGATGAAGAGCTAGTTTCTTAAACATGGGAGCAATGCTGATCAGGGACACAAATAAGCTTGCCATAGAAAATGAAATAAAAATACCCCTCATCCATTTTCTTAGAAAAACGAACTGTAAAGACAGAGTACTAAGGGAAAGAAACATAAATTCTAAATGTTCACATAAGAATAAGCGAACAAATATTAGGCAAGTTTTTTTTTTTTTCTTTGAAAAGAGAAACAGAGGTCTTTGTATCAAAGTTTGCAAAGATAAGATTGTGAATTAAAAATAGAAAAAGGCCAGGAGCAATGGCTCATGCCTGTAATCCCAGCAATTTGGTAGGCCAAGGCAGGAGGATTGCTTGAAGCCAGGAGTTTGAGGCCAGTCTGGACAACAAAAGGAGTCCCTGCGTCTACAGAAAAATTTTAAAAATTAGCCAAGGGCAATGATGTGCACCTGTATTCCTAGCTACTCAGGAGGCTAAGGCAGGAGGATCCCCTGGGCCCATTCACAGCTGCAATGAGCTATGACTGTGCCACTGCATGCCAGCTGAAGGGACAGAGTCAGACACCCTTTCTAAAAACAAAACAAAACAAAAAAACAAAAGAAAAGAATAAGTTTCTGAGTGGATGAGTTTTACTTCAGTGGGATTTTATTAATATTCTTATAATCCAAGAAAATGTTTCTAACCACCACCCACCCCTGGCCAATTTAATTGTTGAAAATAAAGACTGTATAGTAATAAATTTAAAACACAGTAACTATAGGACTTAAAAATATCAAGGCATATAAAGATCAAACCAGCTCTTATGAATAAAACATCCAACTTAATCCATATGAAATTGTTTTTTTTCTTCAAAATGCCTAAATCTAGTACTCATAGCCTCAGTCACTCTTCAAATTATAGCTCAAGAACACCATCCAGGTCTAAAATTTGTTTCAAGATAGCTCTTAAAGATACTGCAATGCATGACTAGTTCTGCCTAATTGATCTACCACTTGAAAATTCAGTCATAAAATCCAAGTTTCTGTACAGCCAAGCTCTCCCAAGAGCCCATCATTATAATTTTTCCTAGCCAGCAAGTCTCAACACTAATGGATGTAGGAATATTAATTATAATCAGGTACATAAAGAAATGGTAGCACCCAAAATATGAAAGCAAAGGGACATACCATTTTTAACTCAGATTTCAATATGCGGTATGCCCATAGAGTATGCACAGGCACATCAATTCCCCTAGCTGTCTGAATGTCTGTTCTTAAATGTTGTGGGCCATGCTGACTTCCAGAACAAAATAAAGTTATGTAAGATTGTATCAACAGGGTGAGGAAAAGTACAATAAAACTATTTGTAATGTATGAGATTCAGATGCTGAAATTCTCATTTAGACATCACAGTCTTATATAATAAATTATTCTCCTTCTTAGGTATGAAATAATATTGTTTAATGTTCAGATTTTAAACTACAGAAAGAAATACTAAGGAAACCACAGATGGTATGAGATGAAGCTCTTTTGAAAGATACACACTCACACTTCCTAAACCTTGCTATTCTTGTTTTTCCTTTCAAATATTCTAATCTTCTATGGGTCATTTTCTTTGATTCTCAATATAAACTAAATATTGACCTTTTTTTTCCTGAACTGAGCAAAGGATAAGAAAGTCAAGCATACTGAAACATACCAGCACAGCAACTGAGAATAGCTGCCCATTAACAGCAATTTTTCAAACGCAATCTGGAGAAAGACTGCGTCTTTCTCCATCAACAAGTGTATTGTGATTTAATCACTTTATCAACATATTTATTTCATTGCTATTTAATAACACTAACCATGCCAACACAGGATAAAAGAATTTTTACAAAAACAGCCTATCTTAGAAGTCTTTCAATTTGAGTGAGCTTAAAATTTTAAAGAATGAACTTCATCTAATTATAAACCACAATTTAAAATGTTGGTTCAAAATTAAAGGCTTATCAGAAATTACTAATAAAAAGGGTTGACTAAATCACAAATAAATACATTTTATCTCAATTATCTCATCTACATAACCATTAAAAACAGTCTGATTTGTAGAAATCCAATTATTTTTAAAAACCATCATTGGTAAAGAAAATACATTTTATATTAATTTTTGATGCCCTAGGGGAATCAAATTAAATGGCTAAATCAGTTTGTAGACAACAGACCAATTCCCAGATACCCCATTTGCTTTCTCATGAATACAGTAATGGAAGGAACCTCAAAGGCAAACTCAATATTGCTAATCAAGCCATAACCTTGTACCAAGCACAATGGGTTATGAAATGCTCCCTTTGGTAAATAGAGGAGACCACAATTATTCTGGTAACATCCTGAGAAAAGTTAATCCATAAAACATTTCATTTTAAACTCCCTGCTATAGTCTGAATGTTTGTGTCCTCCCCCAAAATTCATGTGTTGAAATCCTAACCCCCAAAGTGATGGTATTTGGAGGTGGGTTCTTAAGAGGTAATTAGTTCATGAGTGGAGCACTAACGAATGGTATTAGTACCCTTATAAAGGAGGCCCTAGGCCCTAAAGAGACCTGCACCCTCTTTCAGCCGTGTGAGGTTATACTGAAATAACAGCCACCTATACACCAGGAAGCAGGGCCTCATGAGAGGTGAAATCTTCAGCACCTTAACCTTGGACCTTCCAGCCTCCAAAACTGTTAGAAATAAAGTTATGTTATTTATAAGCTACTCAGGTTATGGTATCTTGTTGTTGCAGCTTGAACAGACTAAGACACTATTTTAAAAAGTGCAGCAGACTTTAGAGATGCACCTATAAGATTAACAAAGTTATTTAGCCGTATGGCATTATAGATTTCAAGTAAATTAGATTTGGTGATCTTTCCAACAGTGTATTTTCGTTATAAAGCAAAGCAAATAAATTTAACCAATTATAAGATATTCACTGTTAAACATGAATACAGCGAACAAAGAAAGGTAGACTGCTCACCCTAGGCCAAGAAACAGCTAACAGCAAAGCATCTGGTCTCTCCAGATTCACTGCTCACCTAATAGCATTATGCTCCTGGCAACTTCTAGTTCAATACATACTGAATAGGATTTATGCAACTCTAATTTAATTCACCATCAACTACATATTTGTACAAATTAAAGCATTCATATTGGGTCTTTGTTCAAACAGTCCTGAGTGCAAATGAAAAAATTAAAATCCTGTACCTTTCAGCCATATCATTATATGCACTAAAAGCCTTTCTAAAAGAAACACTGATTTGTTATATCAAATATGTAAAAGGACCATTCAGGCCCTCCTTTACTGTTCTTTCTCTTCATTTTTCATTTCCATTGATTGAAACTCCTTGGTCCATCCCTCCAGCCCCTATTTTTGAACATAATTCCCTTTTTGAAGCTCAGACCCCAAATTTTCATTATAATATCTTAAAAAATGTTTACAATTGCGTGGGAGTCTAAGTCTCTTGAAAAATTCTAAGAACTCGTTTTATGAATCTGGGTGCCACTGTGCCGGGTGCATATATATTTAGGATAGTGAGAGCTTCATGCTGAATTGAGCCCTTTAACAATTATGTAATGCCCTTCTTTATATTTTTAAATCTTTGTTGGTTTAAAGTCTGTTTTGTCTGAAACTAGGATCACAATCCCTGCTTATTTCTGTTTTCCATTTGCCTGGTAGATTTATCTTCATCCTTTTATATTGAGCTTATGTGTGTCACCGCATGTGAGATGGGCCCCTTAAAGACAGCATATCAATGGGTCTTGCTTTTTTATCCAGCTTAACATGGCATGTCTTTTAATTGGGACATTTAATCCATTTACATTCAAGGTTAGTACTGATATGTGTGAATTTAATCCTATCCTCATGATGTTAGCTGGTTATTTTGCAGAGTTGTTTATGTGGTTGCTTCATAGCATCAATTGTCTATGTACTTCAGTGTGTTTATGTAGTGGCTGGTAATGATCTTTCCCTTCCAGACTTAGTGCTTCCTTCAGGAGCTCTTGTAAGGGCACGTCTGGTGGTAATGGATTCCCTTAGCATTTGCCTTTCTGAAAAGGATCTTATTTCCCCTTCATTTATGAGGCTTACATTGCCTGAAAAAAAAATTCTAGGTTGGAAATTCTTTTGTTAAGAATGTTGAATATTGACCCACAATCTCTTCTGGTTTGTAGGGTTTCTGCTGAGAGGTCCGCTATTAGTCTGATGAGCTTCTCTTTGTAGGCGTCCTGACCTTTCTAGCTGTCATTAACATTTTTTCTTTCATTTCAACCTAGAGAATCTGATGATTACATGTCTTGTGGATCATCTTCTTGCTTCATTTCCTAAACCTGAATGTTGGCCACTCTAGCTAGATTGGGGAAGTTCTCATGGATGATATCCTGAAATATGTTTGCCAAGTTGATACCATTCTCCCTATCTCTTTTGGGGACACCAATGAGTCATAGGTTTGGTCTCTTTATATAATCCCATATTTCTTGGAGGTTCTTTTCATTTCCTTCTCATTTTTTTCTGCACTCTTGTGTAATTGTCTTATTTCAGAAAGCCAGACTTCAAGCTCTGAGATTCTTTCCTCCACCTGGTCTATCTTGATATTAATATTTGTAATTGCATTATAAAATTCTTATAGTGTGTTTTTCAGCTCTATCAAGTTGTTTATGTTCTTTTCTATACTGGCTATTTTGTCTATCAGACTTTAATTCCCACACAATAATAGTGGGAGAGCTTGACACCCCACTGACAATATTAGATCATCAAGACAGAAAACTAACAAAGATATTCAGGACCTGAGCTCAGTACTGGATCAAAGGGACCTGATAGATATCTACAGAACTCTCAACCCCAAAACAACACAATATACGTTGTTCTCATCGCCACATGGCACATCCTCTAAAATCAGTCATATAATCAGAAGTAAAACACTCTTCAGCAAAAGCAAAAGAACTGAAATCATTTAAAAAAGAACCTTTTCTGACAACGGCATAGTCAAATTGGAAATCAAGACTAAGAAATTCACTCAAAACCACACAATTACATGGAAATTAAATCACCTGCTCCTTAATGAATTTGGGTAAATAATGAAATTAAGGCACATATCAAGAAGTTCTTTGAAACTAATGAGAACAAAGATGCAACATACCAGAATCTCTGGGACACAGCTAAGGCAGGGTTAAGAGGAAAATTTGTAGCACTAAATGCCCACATCAGAAAGTTACAAAGATCTCAAATTAACAACCTCATATCACAACTAAAAGAACTAGAGAACCAAGAGCAAACAAATCCCAAAGCTAGCAGAAGAGAAGAAATAACCAAAATCACATGTGAACTGAAGGAGATTGAGACACTAAAAAAATTCAAAAGATCAACAAATCCAGCAGCCAATTCTTTGAAAAAAATTAACAGACCACTAGCTAGACTAATAAAGAAGAATAAAGAAGATCCAAATAAACACAATCAGAAACAACAAGGGAGGGATATTACCACTGACCCCATAGAAATACAAACCATCATTAGAGAATATTATTAACACTTCTATGCACATAAACTAGAAAATCTAGAAGAAATGGATAAATTCCTGGACACATACACCCTCCCAAGACTCAACCAGGAAAATCTGAACCCCTGAACAGACCAATAATGAGCTCTAAAATTGAGCCCGTAATAAACAGTCTACCAACGAAAAAAAGCAAACTGAATCCAGCAGCACTTCAAGAAGCTTATCCACCATGATCAACTCAGCTTTTTCCCTGGGATGCAAAGTTGGTTCAACATACACAAATTAATAAATGTGATGTATCACAAACAGAACTAAAGACAAAAGTCACATGAGTATCTCAATCTCTGTAGAAAAGACTTTCAATAAAATTCAACACCTATTCATGTTAAAAACTCTCAATAAACCAGATACTGAAGAAATATACCTCAAAATAAGAGCAATCTATGACATACCTATAGCCAACATCATACTGAATGGGCAAAAGCTGGAAGCATTACCCTTGAAAACCAGCAAAAAACAAGGATGCCCTCTCTCACCACTCCTATTCAACACAGTATGGGAAGTCCTGGCCAGGGCTGTCACGCAAGAAAAAGCAATGTAGGGCATCCAAATAGGAAGAGAGAAAGTCAGACTATCCTTGTTTGCAGACAACATGATCCTATATCTAGAAAATCCCATAGTCTCAGCCCATAAGCTCCTTAAGTTGATAAGCAACTTCAGTAAAGTCTCAGGATACAAAATCAATGAGAAAAAATCACTAACATTCCTATACGCCAACAACAGCTACGCCGAGAGCCAAATCAAAAACACAATCCCATTCACAATTGCCACAAAAAGAACAAAATACCTAGGAATACAGCTGGCCAGGGAGGTAAAATATCTCTACAAGGAGAACTACAAAACTGCTCGAAGCTAACAGATTAAACATATAGGAAAACATTCCATGCTCATGTATACGAAGACTCAATATTGTTAAATTGGCCATACTGCCCAAAGCAATTGATAGATTCAATGCTCTTCCATTAAACTTCCATTGACATTCTTCAAAGAACTTGAAAAAAAACTATTTTAAAATTCATATGGAACTCAAATAGCCAAGGCAACCTTAAGCAAAAAGAACAAAGGTGGAGGCATCACACTACTCAACTTCAAACTATACTACAGGGCTACAGTAATCAAAACAGTACGGTGCTGGTATAAAAACAGATACATAAACCAATGGAACAGCATACAGAGCCCAGATATAAGGCTGCACGCCTACAACTATCAGATCTTCAACAAACCTGACAAAAGAAGCAAGGAGGAAAGCATTCCCTATTCAACAAATGGTGCTGGTATTACTGGCTACCAGCAGAAGACTGAAACTGGACCCCTTCCTTATACCATACACAAAAATTAACTCAAGATGGAAAAAAGACTTACATGTAAAATCCAAAACTTAAAAAAAAAAAAAAAAAAACGTGGAAGACAATCAGGCAATACCATTCTGGAAAGAGCAATGGGTAATGATTTCATGATGAAGACACCAAAAGCAATTGCAACAAAAACAAAAATTGACAAATGGGATCTAACTAAACTAAACAGCCTCTGCACAGCAAAGAAATTATCAACAGAGTGAACAGACAACCTACAAAATAGGAGACAATTTTTGCAAACTATGCATCTGACAAAAGTCTAACATCCAGCATCTATAAATAACTTAAATTTACGAGAAAAAAACAAACCCATTAAAAAGCAAGCAAAGGACATAAACAGACACTTTTCAAAAGAAGATATACATGTGGCTAACAATCATATGAAAAAAAGAGCTCAACATCACCTATCATTAGAGAAACGCAAATCAAACCACAATGAGATACTGTCTTATAGTAGTCAAAATGGCTATTACTAAAAACTCAAATAACAGATGACGGTGACGTTGCAGAGAAAAAGGAATGCTTATACAGTGTTAATGGGAGTGTAAACTGGTTCAACCATTGTTGGAACACAGTGTGGCAATTCCTCAAAGACCTAAAAACAAAACTATCATTTTACCCAGCAACCCCATTACCAGGTATATACCCAAAGGAATATAAATCATTCTATTATAGAGACACATGCATGTGTGTGTTCACTGCAGCACTATTCACAATAACAAAGATATGGAATCAAACTAAATGTCCATCAATGGTGGACTGGATAGAGAAAATGTGGTACATATACACCTGGAATAGTATGCAGCCATAAAAAATAACGAGATCGTGTTCTTTGCAGGGACATTAGATGGAGCTGGAGGCCATTGTCCTTAGCAAACTAATGCAGGAATGGAAAACTAAATACCACAATGTTATCATTTATAAGTGGGAGCTAAATGATGAGAACACATGGACACAGAGAGGGAAATGATGAACACGTAGAGGGGAACAACAGACACCAGGGCTTATTGCAGGGTGGAGGCGGGGATGAGGGAGAGGATAAGGAAAAATAAGTAATAGGTACTAGGCATAATACCCGGTTTGACAAAATAATCTGTACAACAAACCTCCATGACACAAGGTTACCCATTTAACAAACCTGCTCATGTACCCCTGAACGTAAAAGTTAAATTAAAAAATAAAAACATTTCATCATATGAACGTATTATTAACTCATTCTTTAATAGACATTTGCATTATTTTAGTGGTTATACATGTTTATTTAATATTTGTGTCAATTTTTGTGCAGGTTATTTTTTTTAATATTATATATCTAGGGGTAAAATTGCTTTGTCACAGAGCAAGTTCAATTTTATGCGAAACTGAATAACAGTTTTCCAATGCAGTTGTTGCATTTAAAAAAAAAAAAAAAAAACCTCTAGAAAACATTCTAACACCACAGTACAATTCTTATAAATGAGATTTCCCTTTGTTTCCCTAACTCCTTATTCTATCAAAAGGAAAAAAATAAGACAGGAAAAGGTGCTGTGATTCCCCCTAATCCTCCTCCTTGACCCAAACTTCAATACTTGCCCAGGATTGCAGTTCACCCAGCCCCTAGACCAAGGTAAAATGCCACTCTCCCTAATGAATGTTCAAAATAAATGTATAAACTTCACCACAGTCTAATCAGGCCATCTAAAGTGTAAAGTATTAACTGAAACAATATTAAGTTCTCTATTTAAACCAGAACCAGGACTACCCAGAGGACATTTGTTTATAGCCTCCACATCTACATCAACGTATATAGATGTCCTATATTTTCCCAAATGCTACAAAGCCAACCAAAGGTTAGTTTTGCAAGGCTTACTTTTGGTTTACTCTTGATATGTAATATTACAGGGAAATCTTTCTAACAAAAGTCTCAATGAGGGCCCCTTACTGAAATCACTGTAGGAAACTCTACCATTGCCTCTATTCCAAGCATTTCTTTGTAGACTTAATTATATTGAAACTCTAGAGAAACTTCTGTTTTACTATAAACTCTACCTCATCAAGAACTTGTTCCAGAAGAAAAATAAAACAGTTACACTATGAAAGTAATGTTTGAGTTTTCCTGGGCTCACAGAAAATACTTATGTACACTTGCCTCAACTTCTGCTTGATTTTTGCAAGACAGGGAATAAGGAGGAGAAGAAATCTCCCTTTGTAGAAGGCTCTTGTTCAAACAGTTACATTGGACAGCTAGATGTTCACCTGATAAAAGACAGCCTTATCCCTGTGACAAGGAGGACAAGTGCAATCATTTGTTCAGGTGTGCCTCCCATTTAGAGAAATGGTCTTCCAATTGTAAAAATGCTATCATATTTTCATGCAGTCACAAGATAAATAAGAAAGTGCTTTATAAACAAATATTAAATAAAGTTTGTAATCTTTGCACCATTCAAAAATATTGCCATTTCCTTTAAATACCAGCTCTCACATTTGGCCAATTGCGCCTTGGCAATAAAATTACCTGAAAATGTAGTGACTAATGCAAGAAACAACAGAACACAGACACAGTATTATTCTTTTCTTCCTAGATTGAGAAAAGAGAGAAGCAAATTTTTAAGAAGTATAGATACGTAGTGCTGGGTGTTGTGGCTCACGCCTGTAGTCCAGCACTTTGGGACGCCTGTAGTCCAGCACTTTGGGACACCGAGATGGGTGGATCATGAGGTCAGGAGATCAAGACCATCCTGGCTGATAACAGTGAACCCCATCTCTACTAAAAATACAAAAACAAAATTGGCCAGGTGTGGTGGCGGGTGCCCGTAGTCCCAGCTACTCAGGAGGCTGAGGTGGGAGAATGGCGTGAATCCGGGAGGCAGAGCTTGCAGTGAACAGAGATCACGCCACTGCACTCCAGCCTGGGTGACAGAGCAAGACTCCATCTACAAAAAATTTTTTAAAAGGTGTAGCTAGGGTGCACCCAAGATGGCCGAATAGGAACAGCTCCAGCCTCCAGCTCCCAGTGTGAGCAACAAGAAGACAGGTGACTTCTGCATTTTCAACTGAGGTACCGGGTTCATCTCACTGGGGCGTGTCAGACAGTTGGTGACCGTCAGCAGGTGCAGCCCGAACAGCGAGAGCTGAAGCAGGGCGAGGCATCGCCTCACCTGGGAAACGCAAGGGGGAAGGGAATTCCCTTTCCTAGCCAAAGGAAAGTGAGATACACAACACCTGGAAAACTGGGTAACTCCTACCCTAATACTGCTCTTTACCAAGGGTCTTAGCAAAAGGCACACCAGGAGATTATATCCCACACCTGGCCCAGTGGGTCCCACACCCACGGAGTCCCCCTCATTGCTAGCATAGCAGTCTGAGATCTAACTACAAGGTGGCAGTGAGGCTGGGGGGGGGGCACCCGCCATTGCTGAGGCTTAAGTAGGTAAACAAAGTCTCCAGGAAGCTCGAATTGGGTGGAGCCCACCACTGTTCAAGGAGGCCAACCTGCCTCTGTAGACTCCTCCTCTGGGGACAAGGCATAGCTAAACAAAAAGCAGCAGAAACCTCGGCAGAGGTAAATGCCCCTGTCTGACAGCTTTGAAGAGAGCAGTGGATCTCCCAGCACGGAGGTTGAGATCTGAGAACGGACAGACTGCCTGCTCAAGTGGGTCCCTGACCCCTGAGTAGCCTAACTGGGAGACATCGCCCACTAGGTGCAGACCAACACCTCACACAATGGGGTACACCCCTGAGACAAAGCTTCCAGAGCAAGAATCAGACAGCAACACTTGCTGTTCAGCAGTATTCTATCTACTGCAGCCTCTGCTGCTGATACCCAGGCAAACAGGGTCTGGAGTGGACCTCAAGCAAACTCCAACAGACCTACAGCTGAGGGTCCTGACTGTTAGAAGGAAAACTAACAAACAGAAAGGACACCAAAACCCCATCAGTACGTCACCATCATCAAAAACCAAAGGCAGATAAAACCACAAAGATGGGGAAAAAGCAGGACAGAAAAGCTGGAAATTCAAAAAATAAGAGTGCATCTCCCCCTCCAAAGGAACGCAGCTCATCGCCAGCAACAGAACAAAGCTGGATGGAGAATGACTTTGACAATTTGAGAGGAGAAGGCTTCAGTTGACCAACGTCTCAGAGCTAAAGGAGAAACTATGTAATCAGCACAAAGAAACTAAAAACCTTGAAAAAAGAATGGATGAATGGATAACTAGAATAATCAATGCAGAGAAGTCCTTAAAAGAACTGATAGAGGAGATGAAAACCATAACAAGAGAACTACGTGACAAATGCACAAGCTTCAGAAACCAACTCTATCAACTGGAAGAAAGAGTATCAGCAATTGAAGATCAAATGAATGAAATGAATTGAGAAGAGAAGAGTAGATGAAAAAGAGTAAAAAGAAATGAACAAAGCTTCCAAGAAGTATGGGATTATGTGAAATCTACATCTGATTGATGTGCCTCAAAGTGACGGGGAAAATGGAACCAAGTTGGAAAACACTCTGCAGGATATCATCCAGGAGAACTTCCCCAACCTAGTAAGGCAGGCCAACATTCAAATTCAGGAAATACAGAGAACGCCACAAAGATACTCCTCGAGAAGAACAACTCTAAGCCACATAATTGTAAGATTTACCAAAGTTGAAATGAAAGAAAAAATGTTAAGGGCAGCCAGAGAGAAAGGTCGGGTTACACACAAAGGGAAGCCCATCAGACTAACAGCAGATCTCCCCACAGAAACACTCCAAGCCAGAAGAGAGTGGGGGCCAATATTCAACATTCTTAAAGAAAAGAATTTTCAACCTAGAATTTCATATCCAGCCAAACGAAGTTTCATAAGTGAAGGAGAAATAAAATCCTTTACAGACAAGCAAATGCTTAATTTTGTCACCACCAGGCCTGCCCTACAAGAGATCCTGAAGGAAGCACTAAACATGGAAAAGAACAACAGGTACCAGCCATGGAAAAACATGTCAAAATGTAAAGTCCATCGATGCTAGGAAGAAACTGCATCAACCAGCGGGCAAAATAAACAGCTAATATCATAATGACAGGATCAAGTTCACACATAACAATATTAACCTTAAATGTAAATTGGATAAATGCTCCAATTAAAAGACACAGACTGGCAAATTGGATAAAGAGTCAAGACCCATCAGTTTGTTGTGTTCAGGAGACCCATCTCACATGCAGAGACACACATAGGCTCAAAATAAAGGGATGGAGGAAGATCTACCAAGCAAATGGAAAACAAAAAAAAAGCAGGGGTTGCAATCTTAGTCTCTGATGAAAGAGACTTTAAACCATCAAAGATCAAAAGAGACAAAGAAGGCCATTACATATTGGTAAAGGGATCAATTAATCAGGAAGAGCTAACTATCCTATATATGCACCCAATACAGGAGCACCCAGATTCATAAAGCAAGTCCTTAGACACTTACAAAGATACTTAGACTCCCATACAATAATAATGGGAGAATTTAACACCCCACTGTCAACATTAGATAGATCAATGAGACAGAAAATTAACAAGGATATCCAGGAATTGAACTCAAATCTGCACCAAGCGGACCTAATAGACGTCTACAGAACTCTCCACCACAAATCAACAGAATATACATGCTTCTCAGCACCACATCGCACTTATTCCAAAATTGACCACATAATTGGAAGTAAAGCACTCCTCAGCAAATGTAAAAGAACAGAAATTATAACAAACTGTCTCTCTGACCACAGTGCAATCAAACTAGAACTCAGGACTAAGAAACTCAATCAAAACCACTCAACTACATGGAAACTGAACAACCTGCTCCTGAATGACTACTGGGTACATAACGAAATGAAGGCAGAAATAAAGATGTTCTCTGAAATCAATGAGAACAAAGATACAACATACCAGAATCTCTGAGACACATTTAAAGCAGTGTGTAGAGGGAAATTTATAGTACTAAATGCCCACAAGAGAAAGCAGCAAAGATGTAAAATGACACCCAAACATCACAATTAAAAGAACTAGAGAAGCAAGAGCAAATACATTCAAAAGCTAGCAGAAGGCAAGGAATAACTAGGATCAGAGTGGAACTGAACAAGAGAGACACAAAAATCCCTCCAAAAAATCAATGAATCCAGTAGCTGGTTTTTTGAAAAGATCAGCAAAATTGATAGACCGCTAGCAAGACTAATAAAGAAGAAAAAAGAGAAGAAGAAAACAGACGCAATAAAAAATGATGAAGGGGATATCACCACCAACCCCACAGAAATACAAACTATCATCAGAGAATACTATAAACACCTCTATGCAAATAAACTAGAAAACCTAGAAGAAATGGGTAATTTCCTGGACGCTTACACTCTCCCAAGACTAAACCGGGAAGAAGCTGAATTCCTGAATAGACCAACAGCAGGCTCTGAAATTGAGGCAATAATTAACAGCCTACCAACCAAAAAAATTCCAGGACCAGATGGATTCATAGCTGAATTCTGCCAGAGGTACAAGGAGGAGCTGGTACCATTGCTTCTGAAACTATTCCAATCAACAGAAAAAGAGGGAATCCTCCCTAACTCATTTTATGAGGCCAACATCATCCTGATAACAAAGCCTGACAGAGATATAACAAAAAAAGAGAATTTTAGACCAACATCCCTGATGAACATCAATGCAAAAATCCTCAGTAAAATACTGGCAAACCGAATCCAGCAGCACATCAAAAAGCTTATTCACCATGATCAGGTGGGCTTCATCCCTGGGTTGCAAGGCTGGTTCAACATACGCAAATCAATAAACGCAATCCAGCACATAAACAGAATCAAAGACAAGAACCACATGATTATCTCAATAGATGCAGAAAAGGCCTTTGACAAAATTCAACAGCCCTTCATGCTAAAAACTCTCAATAAATTTGGTATTAATGGAACGTATCTCAAAATAATAAGAGCTATTTATGACAAACCCACAGCCAATATCATACTGAATGGGCAAAAACTGGAAGCATTCCCTTTGAAGACTGTCACCAGACAGGGATGCCCTCTCTCACCACTCCTATTCAACATAGTGTTGGAAGTTCTGGCTAGGGCAATCAGGCAAGAGAAATAAATAAAGGGTATTCAGTTAGAAAAAGAAGAAGTCAAATTGTCCCTGTTTGCAGATGACATGATCGTATATTTAGAAAACTCCATCGTCTCAGCTCAAAATCTCCTTAAGCTGATAAGCAACTTCAGCAAAGCCCCAGGATACAAAATCAATGTGCAAAAATCACAAGCATTCTTATACACCAGCAACAGACAGAAACAGAGAGCCAAATCAGGAATGAACTCCCATTCACAATAGCTTCAAAGAGAATAAAATAACTAGGAATCCAACTTACAAGGGATGTAAAGGACCTCTTCAAGGAGAACTACAAACCACTGCTCAGTGAAATAAAAGAGGACATAAACAAATGGAAGAACATACCATGCTCATGGATAGGAAAAATGAATATTGTGAAAACGGCCATACTGCCCAGGGTATTTTATAGATTCAATGCCATCCCCATTAAGCTACCAACGACTTTCTTCACAGAACTGGAAAAAACTGCTTTAAAGTTCATATGGAATCAAAAAAGACGCCGCATTGCCAAGACAATCCTAAGTCAAAAGAACAAAGCTGGAGGCATCATGCTACCTGACTTCAAATTACACTACAAGGCTACAGTAAAAAAAAAAAAAACAGCATGGTACTGGTACCAAAATAGAGATATAGACCAATGGAACACAACAGAGCCCTCAGAAATAATACCACACATCTACAACCATCTGATCTGTAACAAACCTGACAAAAACAAGAAATGGGGAAAGGATTCCCTATTTAATAAATGGTGCTGGGAAAATTGGCTAGCCATCAGTAGAAAGCTGAAACTGCATCCTTTTCTTACTCCTTATACGAAAATTAATTCAAGATGGATTAGAGACTTAAATGTTAGACCTAAAACCATAAAAACCCTAGAAGAAAACCTAGGTAATACCATTCAGGACATAGGCATGGGCAAGGACTTCATGTCTAAAACACCAAAAGCAATAGCAACAAAAGCCAAAATTGACAAATGGGATCTAATTAAACTAAAGAGCTTCTGCACAGCAAAAGAAACTACAATCAGAGTGAACGGGCAACCTACAGAATAGGAGAACATTTTTGCAATCTACTCATATGACAAAGGGCTAATATCCCAAACCTATACAGAACTCAATCAAATTTACAAGATAAAAACAAACAACCCCATCCAAAAGTGGGCAAAAGATATGAACAGACACTTCTCAAAAGAAGACATTCATACAGCCAACAGACACATGAAAAAATGCTCATCATCACTCACCATCAGAGAAATGCAAATCAAAACCACAATGAGATACCATCTCACACCAGTTAGAATAGCAATCATTAAAAAGTCAGGAAACAACAGATGCTGGAGAGGATGTGGAGAAATAGGAACACTTTTACATTGCTGGTGGGACTGTAAACTAGTTCAACCATTGTGGAAAACAGTGTGGCAATTCCTCAAGGATCTAGAACTAGAAATACCATTTGACCCAGCCATCCCATTACTGGGGATATGCCCAAAGGATTATAAGTCATGCTGCTATAAAGACACATGCACATGTATGTTCATTGCGGCACTATTCACAATAGCAAAGACTTGGAATCAACCCACATGTCCATCAGCCACAGACTGGATTAAGAAAATGTGGCACATATACACCATGGAATACTATGCAGCCATAAAAAAAGGATGAGTTCGTGTCCTTTGTAGGGATGTGGATGCAGCTGGAAACCATCATTCTCAGCAAACAATCGCAAGAACAGAAAACCAAATACCACATGTTCTCACTCACAGGTGGGAATTGAACAATGAGAACACTTGGATACAGGAAGGGGATCATCACACACTGGGTCCTATTGTGGGGGGGCAGGGATAGCATTAGGAAATATACCTAATGTAAATGACGAGTTAACGGATGCAGCACACCAACATGGCACATGTATACATATGTAACAAACCTGCACGTTGTGCACATGTACCCTAGAACTTAAAATATAATTTAAAAAAAAAAACAGTATAGCTATGTGGAATATATAATATGCAATTAACCTAAATAATTTAAATGGAATCAAATGCAAGATTATAATCTATGTAAGTTTCAAAAGCAGTCTGAACAAGGAGATTAAAATTAACACTGGCACTCATATTAGTCAAAATACACCTAGCAATTAAAAGTTTTTAAATGTTCAACTGTTCACTTTCTATCATAGAGGGTTTGTTCAGTGTCTCATATCCATATTTCTTTCAATCAATACATCTATCAGCATTGAGGAAAGGCCACTGAAACTCAAATCAGGGGGTGTGAATTTACACTCTCACTTGGCCACTTACAAGCTATGTGACTGTAGAAAGCCTGCCTCTGGCAGCTCATCAGAAAAACAGATGTGAAATCCCTATTACTCGGTTATCCTGGGTA
The DNA here is from genome assembly GCF_002776525.5 of Piliocolobus tephrosceles. Lineage (NCBI taxonomy): Eukaryota > Metazoa > Chordata > Mammalia > Primates > Cercopithecidae > Piliocolobus > Piliocolobus tephrosceles. The sequence goes on from NW_022324309.1 coordinate 2,224,633, forward strand.
GAAAACCACATCATATGCAAACACTGCATATGGCATTTAAAGGGCATAAATTGTATTTAAGAAGCAGAAAAGTAGCATTTACACAAAAAATATTATTTTAATATCTAGTAACTAGTTCAGTGCCCGTAATATATTACAGATTCAACAAAATAGCATGCAAAAACATCCAGGGTTATAATACTAGTTTTATTCCTACTCAACATTTATTGGTTCACAATATAAAATTTATGAGAAATATTCTGATATATGTAGAATCGTGCTGGAAAATGTAGTATCTCTCTCAAATTTCTCAAAATAAAAAGCACATAGAGTGTTCAGCACAACAGCTTGCCAAAATACATTATTAGAGAGAAAATTTTACCTCATAAACACATATGCTTTTAAAATAAAAACACTGTTGTAATCTATAAGCTTTACAAAAACTGATCAAGTCCCAGAGCAGTGACTTCTAAACATTAAAATTCATAGGAATACCCTGGGACCTTCTTAAAATTGAGGTTCTAAAGTAGTAGATGTAGGATGGGGGCTGATAATTTGCTTTAATGCTGTCAAACTGGGAACTACATTTTGAATAGTAGGGTCCTAGATCATGAAAAAAAAAACACACACACACACATACACATATGAGGCTTCAATCATACAGCTAGTATAGTAAAATAAGAACTTATAACTAAAGGAGAAAAAGAGCAAACAAAAATCTGTAATCCCAGTTACTTGGGAGGCTGAGGCAGGAGAAACACTTGAACCTGGGAAGCAGAGGTGGTGAGCCAAGATCGCGCCGCTGCACCCCAGCCTTGGTGACAGAACAAGACTCTGTCTCAAAAAAAAAAAATTTAAGTGAACTTCTTACCTTGGGGTAATTAAGAAAAACACTATTTGGGCTAAAGAGAAAATTAAAATGAAAATTGCACATAAAAACTGGGCAAAGAAAGCACTGCATTTAAAACTAGAAATGTGGCCGGGTGCGGTGGCTCACACCTGTAATCCCAGCACTTTGGGAGGCCGAGGCAGGCAGATCACGAGGTCAGGAGATCGAGACCATACTGGCTAATACGGAGAAACCCTATCTCTACTAAATGTACAAAAAATTAGCCAAGCGTGGTGGTGGGCGCCTACAGTCTACTGTAGTCCCAGCTACTCAGGAGGCTGAGGCAGGAGAATGGCAGGAACCCGGGAGGCAGAGCTTGCAGTGAGCTGAGATTGAGCCACTGCACTCCAGCCTAGGTGACAGAGCAAGACTGCAACTCAAAAAACAAAAAGCAAACAAACAACAACAAAAACTAGAAATGCTATAAGCCAAAGCAGTATTCAAAAATATGTATATACAGGGAAAGATAGAGACCAAAACAGAATATTCAACTGTAAGACTAACATAATCCACTAACCAAAACCAGACAAAGACAGCACCAAAGGCCAATGTACATTATAAGAAATGCTGCAAAAATCCTAAACCTACTAACGTTTACACCAAATATGCTTAAGTGATCCAATATGTATTTAAAAAAAAAAACCTAAAGAAATCTGTTACATTAACAGATTAAAGGACAAAACCCATGTGATCATATCAATAAGTGCTTGAAAGATTTTGATTTAAGTAATTCATCACTTTGCTAACAAAATGTATTAGCAAGCAAGGAACAGTATTCAAGGTCTTTCATTTAATAAAGGGTATTAAAAATATGTAGCACAAATTGCACATGTAATCGTGAAGAAATATTACACATGTTCCCATTAGATCAGGGAAAAGACGAAGAGACCTATTATCATTGCTACTATAAAGTTACATAATGAAACTTTCAGTAAATGCAATGAGAAAAGAAAATGTTAACCAAAAAGAAGCAGACGCAGGAAAGAAAAAAATGTAAAAATTGTCTTTCCTGAAAAAATTACATAACTACATGAGAAAGCCAAGAGAATTTTTTTGGTTTTTTTTTTTTTTTTTTTTTTTTTTTGAGACATGGTCTCGCTCTATAGCCCAATCTCTAGCAATCCAACCACCTCGGCCTCCCAAAGTGCTGGGATTGATTACAGGTGTGAGCCACTCTGCACAGGTGAGAATCTTTTTTTAAAAACTATTAGAATTGATAAGACTCTGGTAAATATTCAAATATAAAATCAATATTCAAATAATTAAAAAGTATTACTCAAAAATCTCTAATAGAAAAGCTATACAATGTCTAGTGTCACAGCATGTACAAAATCTATTTATAAAAGCAAATTATTGAAGGACATAAAAAAACTCAAATAAGTAAAGCAAGAATTTTCATATTTCTATTTTGGAGGACTCTATACTGTAAATTTGTGAAATATCCCCGATTACCCTACAAATACACCCAAAAAAGCTCAGTTCTTAAAAACTGACATGCATTTACAATTCATTTTCAGTGAGAAGAAAAGAAATACCAGAGATCCTACAATTTTTCCCCTTCTCAGAACAAGCTGTGCCGTTTCCTGCCTCAGGGCCTGCCTAATGTACTTCCTGTTCCCTTTGCGTCACATGCTGTGTACCTCCACTCTTCGGTAATCTCTGGTCAGTCTCACTCATTGGATCTCAGCCCTCAAAAATCCCTTATTGAACTTCTTTATTTAAGGTAGGCCAGCACATACAGGCCCATATACACCCCAGGTATGATCTATCCAGTCATACATCTCAAACCATGACCATCTCATCTACAAGATGTTTATCCTCTAAACAACTAAACAATGCTTATCCTCTAGCACTCCCATCAGAACTATGTTCCAAGAACTCAGAAATCATGTCTCCCTTGTCATTTCCAGATACCTGGTATCATAATGCCTGACACATGAGCTTGTTGTTCTTAAAATTTTTAAAGTATGTGTCTACTTTCACCAATATCAACAATCTACAAGTCTACGGGGCCAAAGAAATACATATAAATACAATGGACTAATATATAGCCATTAAAATGATGTTGCTGAAGAATAATTAGGGACAGGTATTAAAGCTGTAGAGCACAATTCCATTTTTGTAATCAAATTTATATGCACAAAAGACATATATGGATGCACATAATACAACAATTACCTCTACTCATATTTTAAGTGACTTTCTCTATTTGTGTTTAATGTTTTATTTTCACATTTTCTAAAAAAATGAATTATATTTAAAGGAAGAAAAACTCAATATAGGTTTGTTGTTATCGTATGCATGGGGTATGTGTTTTCAGAAAATAGGCCTCTTCACTTCCTCCAACTCCCTTATTACCTTTGTCACAACATATATAAACTCAGAAAAAAAAAACATTCAAAATTATAACCTTGAACTCAACAAGCCACACTGGAAATACACTCATTGCTGCTCATAGAAACCCACTTAATCCCTGTCCTAGTGCTTTAAAAAACGCAAAATCTTAAGTGAAAAAAGGTAAATATTGCCAGTATTGGTTCTGTGAAGGGAAATCACAATTCAGAAAGACTCATTTTTTTCCCTTTGAAGTTAGGAACAAGAACAAGACCTCCCAAAATTCTCACCCTGCTGCTGTAAGAGGAAGAAAAGAAGAGAGAATGTTCTGTGATGGAATCTCATTTTGGAGTCTGCAAGAACGCTACATTGCTGCCTCTGTGACACAGAGCTTGCCATTTTCTATGGTGTTTTCTATCAGAATCACATATGAAAATGTGACATAAGCCATAAATCACAGGAAACTTTCACCACTAGATGGTGAGCTTGTGGCTTGGCAGCTCATGCTTCCGACATTGGTCTCTTCAACCAAAAACATCTGAGAAATCAGATATCCACTCGATTCATTTTAAAAATTTAATGAAGAAAACAAGTTCTTTGCAACTAAGCATTATACGAGTCAAATGCAGATAGCTATCGAAACATTTTTTTTAATAACCAAAGTGATTACATTTAAGTCCTGTTAAGTCCTGGTTTTCCTAATACACATCTTAGATTCAAATTTCTCTAGGGGATGGGTTAGTTAATAAAGTGAGAATTCCTGTACTTAGGATCCCTAGTTTTGATCTCCTACTTATCCTGTCTTTATAAAATCAGCCTTGACTGGAGAAAAAAAAAAAAAAACACTGCAAAATACACTCTGAAGCTTTTGCTTAAGGGACAGCTCTACTTTGGCCAGTTCACTGTGGTCACTCATTCCCAGCTACTACACTGATCTCGTATCGTTGGTTCCTGACTGACCTGCACTCTAGTTTGTTCAGAAAAGTCAAGAGGGGACGCTTTAATCCTAGCCCACATAGTTTCCTTTCCCCGCATCAGTGCCAGAGCATTAGCAGAACCAGTATTTCTCCATAAGGGAAAACTAATGAATTTATTTTTAACCAACTTCTCATAAGCCAAGACAAGGCATTAGCTATCAGTCATGACTTCAAATAAATTAAACTGCTGAGGACTAGCACGTTGCATTTTTCCAACCACAGGTATAACCTGTGTATTTATTTTTTTCTTTCAGGAAAATGCTCAATATAATTAAACATCTGCTTTCTAACATCCTATACAAATGAATGGCTGATGATTTTAGAATCACTGACAGTTTGGTTTAAAGGCAGAAGCTCATTTAATTTATTGTTTTTAATAGAATATTTCTTAAATGACATTTTAAGGAAATGCCAAGAATGTTGGTAGAACTAGAGTGTGTAGTGTAAGGAAAAGATGCAAAATTTAAGCCTTTCTTAAACTGCAGAATTATCTTGTGAATGGCAATTATTACTCAATATTGTGATATAGAGACACTTCAGGACCCAATGCATCATAAAGGGTCAGTGTTCCTCTATCAAATGATGCTAGATTGCCATCCTCTTCAAATTCTTATATGCTTTGTAAGATTTCCTAGGTCTTGCCTTGAAGTCAACTGTCATTTTTCATGCTAATTCACTATGCTGCCTATGGAAATTCTTATCCTCATTTGTTTGCTATTTCTAATACCATATACTTAAAAATTAAATAGGCTTACTAAAATTGTACATGGAGCAATTAATAAGCTCTGGGGATTAGTAAATAGAATTCTTATCTATCACAAGCTTGTGTACTTCGGTGAGAGAACTCTGTTATACTCATTTAGAGATATGTTATTTAATAATAATTGTGTATGTATCTGGTCTTCCTTTATTAACTACAAGTTTCTTAAGAACAAGAGCCACATGAATCCTCTTTGTAACCCCATAGCTAACCCCCAGCAAAGTACCCTGATAAATGCTGAAAGCATTTTCAATTATTGATATTATTATTATTACTGAGATGGAGTCTTGCTCTGCTGCCCGGCTGCAGTGCAATGGCACTATCTCGGCTCACTGCAACCTCTGCCTCCCAGGTTCAAGTGATTCTCCTGACTTAGCCTCCTGAGTAGGTGGGACTATAGGCACTTGCCACAATGGCCAGCTAATTTTTGAATTTTTAGTGGAGACGGGTTTTCAACATGTTGGTCAGGATGGTCTCAATCTCCTGACCTCATGATCCCCCTGCCTCAGCCTCCCAAAGCGCTGGGATTACAGGCATGAGCCACTGCACCCGGCCTTCAATTACTTTTATCGTTTACTACCTTTATATTTTAGATAGTTTAGGTCCAGATGAGTAATGTTTTAGTAATTTTAACAGTGGAACCAAAGATCAAAACTCTCTATACTTATCAGCTTACAACCTAAGTTGTGGCCCTTCCAAAATTACCATCTCTTTTATTCAGACATGTCACATAATCACCATTCCTGATTATGACTCAAGCAACCAGGTATCAGGAGAAGCCACAGCAGAGGGTCTCTGAATGTCAGAGGCTGGTGAAAGGCCAATGCTGGTAGTATACACAAAGTCACCAGTTAGATACCAGGAAATATGTGCCCTAAAACTCACAAGAGAGACTTCTCTCCCAAAAGGAAGAAAAAAATGCACATGGATACCTTTAATTTGCTACAGCCCAATGAATGTTTACATTTGGATAGGGCAGCAAAATGAGGCACACACCTATCACATTAGCTCTTCACAGATGTTTTAAATATTTTATTATATTTTAAGTTCTAGGGTACATGTGGACAACGTGCAGGTTTGTTACATATGTATACATGTGCCATGTTGGTGTGCTGCACCCATTAACTCATCATTTACATTAGGTATATCTCCTAATGCTATCCCTCCCCACTCCCCGCTCCCCACAAGGACCCGGTGTGTGATGTTCCCCTTCCTGTGTCCAAGTGATCTCACTGTTCAGTTCCCACCTATGAGTGAGAACATGCGGTGTTTGGTTTTCTGTTCTTGTGATAGTTTGCTGAGAATGATGGTTTCCAACTGCATCCATGTCCCTACAAAGGACACAAACTCATCCTTTTGTATGGCTGCATAGTATTCCATGGTGTATATGTATCACATTTTCTTAATCCAGTCTGTCACTGATGGACATGTGGGTTGATTCCAAGTCTTTGCTATTGTGAATAGTGCCGCAATGAACATACATGTACATGTGTCTTTATAGCAGCATGACTTATAATCCTTTGGGTATATACCCAGTAATGGGATGGCTGGGTCAAATGGTATTTCTAGTTCTAGATCCTTGAGAAATCGCCATACTGTTTTCCACAATGGTTGAACTAGCTTACAGTCCCACCAACAGTGTAAAAGTGTTCCTATTTCTCCACATCCTCTCCAGCATCTGTTGTTTCCTGACTTTTTAATGATTGCCATTCTAACTGGTGTGAGATGGTATCTCATTGTGGTTTTGATTTGCATTTCTCTGATGGTGAGTGATGATGAGCATTTTTTCATGTGTCTGTTGGCTGTATGAATGTCTTCTTTTGAGAAGTGTCTGTTCATATCCTTTGCCCACTTTTGGATGGGGTTTTTTCTTGTAAATTTGTTTGAGTTCTTTGTAGGTTCTGGATATTAGCCCTTTGTCTGATGAGTAGATTGCAAAAATTTTCTCCCATTCTGTAGGTTGCCTGTTTGCTCTGACAGTAGTTTCTTTTGCTGTGCAGAAGCTCTTTAGTTTAATTAGATCCCATATGTCAATTTTGGCTTTTGTTGCTATTGCTTTTGGTGTTTTAGACATGAAGTCCTTGCCCATGCCTATCTCCTAAATGGTATTTCCTAGGTTTTCTTCTAGGGTTTTTATGGTTTTAGGTCTAACATTTAAGTCTCTAATCCATCTTGAATTAATTTTCGTATAAGGAGTAATGAAAGGATCCAGTTTCAGCTTTCTACTTTTGGCTAGTCAATTTTCCCAGCACCATTTATTAAATAGGGAATTCTTTCCCCATTTCTTGTTTTTGTCATGTTTGTCAAAGATCAGATGGCTGTAGATGTGTGGTATTATTTCTGAGGGCTCTGTTCGGTCCCATTGGTCTATATCTCTGTTTTGGTACCAGTACCATGCTGTTTTGGTTACTATAGCCTTGTAATACAGTTTGAAGTCAGGTAGCATGATGCCTTCAGCTTTGTTCTTTTGGCTTAGGATTGTCTTGGCAATGCGGCGTCTTTTTTGGTTCCATATGAACTTTAAAGCAGTTTTTTTCCAATTCTGTGAAGAAAGTCATTGGTAGCTTAATGGGGATGGCATTGAATCTATAAATTACCTTTGGCAGTATGGCCATTTTCACAATATTGATTCTTCCTATCCATGAGCATGGTATGTTCTTCCATTTGTTTGTGTCCTCTTTTCTTTCACTGAGCAGTGGTTTGTAGTTCTCTTTGAAGAGGTCCTTCACATCCCTTGTAAGTTGGATTCCTAGTTATTTTATTCTCTTTGAAGCTATTGTGAATGGGAGTTCATTCATGATTTGTCTGTCTGTTTTTCTGTTGTTACTGGTGTGTAAGAATGCTTGTGACTTTTGCACATTGATTTTGTATCCTGAGGCTTTGCTGAAGTTGCTTATCAGCTTAAGGAGATTTTGAGCTGAGATGATGGGGTTTTCTAAATATATGATCATGTCATCTGCAAACAGGGACAATTTGACTTCTTTTCCTAACTGAATACCCTTTACTTATTTCTCTTGCCTGACTGCCCTAGCCAGAACTTCCAACACTATGTTGAATAGGAGTGGTGGGAGAGGGCATCCCTGTCTTGTGCCAGTTTTCAAAGGGAATGCTTCCAGTTTTTGCCCATTCAGTATTATATTGGCTGCGGGTTTGTCATAAATAGCTCTTATTATTTTGAGATACATTCCATCAATACCAAATTTATTGAGAGTTTTTAGCATGAAGGGCTGTTGAATTTTGTCAAAGGCCTTTTCTGCATGTATTGAGATAATTATGTGGTTTTTGTCTTTGGTTCTGTCTATATGCTGGATTACGTTTATTGATTTGCGCATGTTGAACCAGCCTTAAATATTTTTAAACGTAACAAAATAGCACTTTATAAGTAGGAGGTATGGATTTTTATATGTATTAATACTTATATTAGAGCACTGAATGTGCAAACCTTTGTTTATTATCTTTTCTGAAAACAGAAATAAGAAGTACTAGCCCCGATTTCTTGAGGTTTTTTGGATTTTCTTAATGTGGCAGTCACAATAGATGAGACTTATGTTGTTAGAAGCTATTCGTAAGTAATTTACAAGATTATAAATTCAAGTTAGGAAAGTTGACTCCCTAAATGTTTCCTTATCTCTGAGGATGTGGAAGATTAGTGTTCACTTTAGAATGAATAAATCAGTACTGTGATGATCTCAGTTCTACAATGAAATAAAAGTGTTTAGAACTGCTAATAATCATAATTTGACCTATGTCATTTTTTTTCTACTACTGCACCCACAGAACTAAAAACAAATCTAACGAAATGTGCTGATTGGGAAATAAGAGCCAGAATCTAGAAGTTATTGCCCAATTAATTATCTCTTTAGTTACGTTACTACATTGGCATGGACAATTAATGAGTTTAGAACAACAATGCTGCTTTAAACACTGACTTAAATATCTTAAGGTGTCTAAAAAAGCAAATTGATCGTCAGAGTCCTGCCATCTATTAACAACAGCCCTAATGATTTTATCTCTCTCATAGCTTAACATTAATGCAGTCCATGAAATATTCTAACACAGTAATTGCAATGAATAATACAGATTATTTTAACCATGAGTGATTAAGTTAGTGCTCAGAATTTCCCCCAGAGTTAACACTTAGGTAATCGTTTCTTCTATGATTACTTAATAATATTCAAATATAGAAATCTATTAGATTATCTAAGGACAGATGATATTAAAACTAAAATAAGTTGTTGCAAAATTTGTTTTTGCTTTATGATTTCCAAAGAGCCTTAAAGATGGTGTTAATTTATGGGACAGGGGAGAATACATGTGACAACTATCAATCTATGGCGTCTTAGCACCAAATCCACTGTTTATTTTCTGTTTCTAAAAAGAGAGCTGAACACTAGAAGTAAGAATTCCTTCTTTGTAGTGAACATGATTTTAAGCTTTGTCATTAGGGGATACTCTAGGGACACAGCAGGAGGAAGGGGCTTTCTTTCCTCGTTCCAGCGTATTTATATTTGCTTTTTATGCTCCTGCCATAGCAGTGCATGCAGGGAGCATATGGTGGCAGCTGCATGCCCCAAACCACAGACCCTTGATGAGTTCACAGCCAGCTCGAATCTGACCCAGTGAACATGTCACCATGACCCTCCCAACACAGACACTGCAGGCTCCAAGACTCACATCACTTAGCCAGTGATCATATCCCCAGTGCCTGAATCCCGCCATGTGTCTATCTACCAGGCTGGGCCCACCAGAACCTGAGAGAGGTTCTAGTCCTGCCAGCCTCAAGTTGCCTATAATCTGGAGAGAAATTTTCTGCTCCCCTGGAAACTATGGACCAACTCTGGCCTGGAGAATTCAGCAAACTTCTCTGACATCCAATAGGCCACAATCACAATGTCTACAATGAGGTCTGAAACCCAGCCTCAGGAGGGGGCTCCCCTTCCAAGTTTGTTCCCTTTGGGGTTGCTATTAATGTAACAAAATGCCACAGACGGGATGGCTTAAGCAACAGAAATTTATTTCCTCATAGTTGTAGAAGCTGGAAGTCCAAGATCAAGATGTTGGCAGGTCCAGTTTCTTCTGCGGCCTCCTCCATTGACTTGTAAATGGATACCCTCTTGTTATATCCTCACATGGCCTTTCCTCTGTGTGCACATACAACCTTGGCAAGGCAGGGAGCCGGGGGGAGGTGGTCTGTTTCCCAAGTTTCCTTTTCTTAGAAGGACACCAGTGAGACCAGATTAGGGATCACCTAAAAGTCCTCATTTTAATGTAATCACCTCTGTAAAGACCTTATCTCCAAATACAGTTACATTATGAGGTACTGGGGGTAAAGACTTCAACAAATGATGTAGATATAAAATTTTCACTGTAGATGTAAAAATCCAGTTCAGATAGCTCTAAAGAGGAACACAGTACCCTTCCAACATTTTCTGAAGTGTCAGCACTTGCCATGATAACATTCTACTTCGATACAACTAATATACTGAATAAATTTATGGAAAGCAGTATTTTAGAACCTCAGTCTTGGTACTAGGAGTGCTCATGATTACTGGATTAGTTATTGCTTCTATGTGTCTTCTGTAGGAATAAAAAAGCTAGGAAACATCGGCTTTCTGATATGTATTAATGGTTCAGTCATGTTGTTAAACTGCTTCCCTGCCAACATTCTATGTTCATGTTTTTACAACTTTAGTATTTCTGCAGTTTGTACCCTTCTGATTTAGATTTAAGTAAAATGTGGTTTTGCAATATTAAAGTATAGCCCAGTTACATTGTCTGCCACTTCTTAATCTTAACTACCATGACAACTTTGTTGATCAAGAGCATGAAGTTCTGTGGTATAACATTAACAAACAAGATAACAGTGTCATTACCTTCTTTCTGCTAGAGTTATAAAACATAAACCACCTGCTTGGTATAAGACAGTGCACGCCGACACTTAAAAGTGTTGCTTTGAGGCAAGGAAGTTAGACATCAAACTGTCTACTTCTTAGACATAAATTGAAGTTTTCCTTGTAAATGTAAAACAAACCTAGTTCAGACACCTCTGAACAGAGGTATAGTACCCTTATGGCTTTTTCTGAAATCCTAGCAGTTGCCACAATAATGTTCTGCTTCAGTAGAACTAAGATATTGTATGAAATTCTAGAATGCCTTATTTCAGGACTTTTATCTTGGTCCTAGGAATGCTTACTATCACTAGATTGGTTATTGTTTCTACGGATTTTCAGTAGAAAAAGAAAAGATCTAGGAAATATAAGCTTATTTATCTTTCATTTTATATATGTATGGTAAATATGCAAGATATATGTATGTATATATATAAAAGTTCAGATTGTCATATTAATAATTTTCATTAAATGTAGGACTACATGTTGCTTATATTCTTAACAAGAGGGGACACTTACAGGCTCCTGGAGTACTTGGCAAGGCTCTGTGTCACCTTGTTACCAAATCAAGGATGTTTGCCTTTAGTAACTCATTATGCTTCATATCTGCTTCATGTGGTTTTCTGTACGTATATTGTATAAATATTGCTTCATATATCAATGTTTTAAAATACTAAAATCGTAAAGTTAAAAATATGGCAAGGGTCTAAGACAAAAGTGTGCTCCCTCACCTCCTAGTGTGAATCATCTTTGTGATATGGTATCTTTATAAATCTACAATTATCCATTTAAAAGATTGCCTCGGCCGAGCACAGTGGCTCACGCCTGTCATCCCAGCACTTTGGGAGGCCGAGGTGAGTGGATCATGAGATCAGGAGTTCAAGACCAACCTGGCCAAGATGGTGAAACCTCATCTCTACTAACAAAAAAAAAAAAAGAAAGAAAAAGAAAAAGAAAAAAATACAAAAATTAGCCAGACGTGGTGGTGGGCACGTGTAATCCCAGCTACTCAGGAGGCTAAGGCAGAGAATTGCTTGAACCTGGGAAGTGGACATTGTAGTGAGCTGAGATTGTGCCACTGCACTCCAGCCTGGGCAACAGAGCGAGACTCTGTCTCAAAAAAAAAAAAAAAAAAGGACTGCCTCATACTAGGAATTCAAGATGATGATGTTCCCCAGTTAAATATTTTGGTCTAATTTGGCAATTTTATAATGGCCCAGGGAAACACTAATTATAAGAAGTCAAACACTAACAACTCCTAAGGGAAATAATGTCTCCTCCTGCCCTATTATTCTCGGGATATATGGAACCTGGAATGTATAAGCTCGTGCAAGTGTCCAATCCACCCTCCTAGGGTAAGAGCTTGTTGCCTATATATACAACTCTAAAGATAACAGATTCTCCACTTTTGTCTTTCCATGTGTCAACCTCTAAGCCAGAATTTCCAAAATTTCAGTCATTCAAAGGTACTAATGTCAGGTGCTAATGGGTATTACACACAGATACATATACACACACGTGTTCTATGTCAAATGAGCTGGAAAATAGTTAATGGTATATCCTACTTGAAGACCCAAGCTCTGAGATCTCTGCTATACCTTGCAGTAGAGGAACCTGATGAAATTTGTTTAGCTTTTGCCCAAGTATGCTTACATCTAACATCCGTCTGTCCTTGAAACTAGGTTTGGAAAATGTTGTACTAAGTAATGGTTTTGCTTCACCTCTAAAAATAATTTAGAAAGAAGCATATTATTTCTTCCATCCTCAGAACTCTTCAGACTCCCTAGTAAGTGGGAAGGTAAGTAAGAAGGTACGTAAAGAAGCTTGTGGTTCCTGTTGACCTACTTCCACCACTTGGAAGACCCATTTGCATTTAGTGTACACAGTATTTGTCCTGGTCTGAGACCAGAAGGTGAAATTGGTGTATGTCTTCCAGGTCATATGTATGATTTTTATATTGCTCATAGCACAACTTGTCATTTCTCTAAGAAATTCTCGAGAAACCGGTTGTTCCTAAATTGAGGAGTTTTGGAGACCACATTAGTAATTAGGGATTCTCAAACTTTAAAGGAAAAAGAATCACCCTAAGTCCTATTTAAAATGTAGATTCCAGGAGCTGATTCCCAGCAGGCTATGTAATAATGCTAAAAAAAGCAATATAACCATTTATATATATGCAGGGTTTTATCCATATTGTTAAGATAGGTCTGGGGCTCAGGAATTTGCTTTTTTAGCTAACATCCCAGGAGATTCTGAGCAAGTGTACCACCACAGATCATGCTCTGAAAAATAGTTTTTCTTTTTTTTCTTTTGAGACAGGCTGGAGTGCAGTGGTACAATCATGTCTCACTGCTGCCTTGACCTTCTGTACTCAAGTGATCCTCCTGCCTCAGCTTCATGAGTAGCTAGGACTACAGGCACACACCACCATGCCTGGCTAATTTTTAAAAATTTTTTGATAGAGATGAGGTCTCACTATGTTGCCTAGGCTGGTATCAAACTCCTGGCCTCAAGTGATTCTCCTGCGCTGGCCTCCCAAAGTTCTGGGATTATAGGAATGAGCCACCATGCCCAGCCTTAAAAAATATTGCTTAACACTGATTTAGCTGTTCCTACCCAGCTTGCCTCCTACTTCTGTTAATGCGCTAGATGTTGGCAACTAATATATTCTAGTGCTTGTACAAACTACATATGAAAACCAGATCCCTTTGGTAAAGTAGAGTATGTCACGTTCTGATAAACACATGGAATGAGGGAAGAAAAGCATTTTCTAATAAATAATAGCTATTTTTAACTTTGACAGGATAGGCAAATGAACCACCTTTTTTGAATACATGCTGTCCACAGGCAATGTGCTACCCATATAATCTCATTTAATTCTTCCAGTAACACCCTGTAAATGACTGTTGTCCTATTTAGCTGATGAGAAAAGTAAGGACAAATAAATTACAAAGGTCCTTTAGTTAAGTAGCATATGGCTGCCTTCCAAGTTAATCTGGAAGGGTGATTAACTTTTCTGTCCCTATTTCCTAATCAGCAAAATAACATGGCTATAAAATTATCTTTGAATATGTTGATGAATATCTAGCATGATTTTCTGGAGTCCAAAATGTAGCTGCTTCTAGTAAATTGAGTATCTGGATAATTTTGGACTTTCAAAATAATTTTTCATGTTTTTACATATTATGTCATTTATTTTTAAAGTAATTAAACTATTTGCACTTTAGTGTTTAACTAAGATTAAGATAACAAACCTGCCAGCAGAAAGGTTTTCAGTCACCAATATTTGAAAACCCATGTATCTATTATACAGCTATTAAATCTGAACATTTTAAAACAAAATAAAAAAAATGGATCACAGACATGTATAATGGTAATTTTAAAAAACAAATTATGTTCTTTGGTGCACATGAGATAAAAGTACCATGTTCTTTTATGCCATAGTTACCTAAGCACATCAACATGTTTCTTTGATATTCTTCCCAGATAAAAGTGGCTTTTTATAGACATGGAGACAAAAGAATCAATTTTTTTCAAGGTCATTTTATTACATGACACTGTGCTAAACAGAACTACTGATTAGGCAGATAATTTGGTAAATGGAGGAAGTTTCTCTTTCATTTAATTATCCACTCAATCACTTATTTACTGTTCTCTTACTCTTTTTAGAATTTCAGTATTCTCAGTCCTCAGTTAATCTAGGAATTCACCTATTTTTTTTTCAGTCCTCTATATTTCCTTTCATAGAATATAGCAGATAGAAGTCCCAAAGGACCAAAGATTCTACTTGTCCTAATGTCCTCCCCAGGGATTCCTGAAGCAAATCAATTCCCTATCTATAAGATGATAAATTAATATATTCATGGAAGTTATATATGTTGGTAAAGAACTGTTCTAAAAGAATTTCATGACCAATTGACAGACAATTGAAGTTAAAAAAAATTAAGTAGCACTTATTCTGGTTAGCTATAATGTTGTAAAACTTGGAACAAATGCTAAAAAGCTAAAAAGTCTATTAGATGATAAATGTAGAAAATAAATATAAAAAAAGATTAAATGTCTTTTTAAGGTGGAAATCATAACCATTAAAAACACTTGTTTAAAAAAAAAAAAAAAAGAGCAAGCAAAGGAAGAAAGACAAAAAGAAAGTAGAGGCTCTGGCCTAGCAGCTACCCCAGAACCTGTCATGAATTAGGTGGGAACAACTATAGGATAGAACAGAATTCCTAGGTAATGGCTTGAATTTTATTTTCAAAAATATGTACTGGAATTCATTTTTCTAATAATAATAAGGCTTCTGTATTTCTCCTCAAAAATGTGTATATATTGGTGGGACAGGAGGAGAGGAGAGTTTGCTTTCTTTATGATAGGGCCAATGTCTTATTTATGTTTAGACTCTCCCCACAGTGCTCCCAACAAATGATTGTTATTCATTCAATAAATAATACAGTCCCTACCACCTTCTAGGTATTATGGCAGACCAGATGCTAAAGATAAAACCTAGTTATATTGCTACCATTACAGCCATTTTTAAAGTAACTACAGTGCCCTAGTACAAACTTACTATACAGAACCAACATAACTGTTTAATGCACATTGAAAACGTATCGGATGGTTTTAGTTGGTTCTCTATGGGCTGCTTGTCAATTGTGCCTTGGACCCCAAAATCTAGTAATCAGATTATTTGGTGGTATATCCAATATGGAACACAGCAGGAAAAGTCTCAGTAACAGGACTGAGGGCCTATCACTTCCCATTCTTCTTCCTCTATTCAATCAGATTTCAAAGCAGCACAGGCAGGAATAAAAACGTTTTTAAAAGTTGGTGTTATTATCCTAGAGAAAAGTGCAAGCTAATTATGTCCATCAGTACCAAGCTTCTTTGACCCTCCCTGCAAAATGTAAGTCAATACCTACGTTTTACATATTTTTCTTCTTTTCCCACTCCCAATTAAGAAAACATACTTAAAGCAAAATCAGGAAAAGGAACAAACACTTTAATTTTCTATACAAGTCCAATTTTTAGATTTAATTATATGAACAACCTACAGTAATTATATTGCTTCATTATGCTAATTTGTAATAATTACATTTAAGCCTTTTTGCTAAAACGTTACTGTGAAATTACATACCTCATCATTTCAAACTGTTTATTACCATCAATGGAGTGTTTACAGTTCTCTAGTCAAAAACCATTCAAAACTACTGTCACTCGTAAATTACCTTGCTTATTTATGCTAACAGTCTTTCAAATGCAGAAATGTTCCTAAAAGCAGAACTTCATTATCATCAAGTTGGACTTAAGTAAATGCCTGGAAATGTATGGAGGCTGCAAAGGGGCATTCTGAAATTTCATTGCATAAAAACTGCATTATTCTAAGGAACAGACTTATCACAATTATTTTTTAAGGCTTTATATGGTAACACCATTTTTAGTAGAGCACAATAAAAGTGGATATTGGAAAGTATTTAATGAATAGATTATATTTATTTTTAAACTATGTATGTACTAATTTCCCATTTTTTCAAATATCTTCCCTTAAATTAATGCTGAAAAAATAAATAAGTCCCATAAAATGTTAACCAGAGAGAAGTGAGGTCTGAGTAGAAGTTTTAAGGTAATATTGACTATCCATTCTAGATTTTATTCTTTGATTTGAAAATTACTTCGTCAATGTGTATACAAGGACATAAGGGCAAAGCTAGTCATGTTATCCCCATTTTATAGCGAAGTAAACTGAGTCTGAGAAAAATTTCAGTAACTTGGCCCAGATAGCATAGGTGGGTGTGTGGAAGCTGACTTCAAAGTCCTTAACTATGCCAAGCTATTCTGGTTCCTATATGATATCATGGTAAGAATTCTAAAGGGAAAAAAGAAATCAAGCAGTGGTTTTGATGGTAATAATGTGACTAGTAAAATCTTAGCAGAAATAACTAAATTAAGGAGACTTATACTAAGCAGATCACATAAGCAAAACGACATATCTTCTTAACTTAGTGAAGCTCAAAGCAAACAGATTTTTGATACATCAAATGGATTACTCAGAGAAGCATCTGAATCACACCACTAGATCCATAATATTGTTGGTAAAAAATAATAAACTCTATAATACTGGAGGTCAGCAAACTGGTTTTGTGTGATCTGAAAACTAAGAATATCTTCACATGTTTAAATGGCTAAAAAGAAATAAAATAATTATTCATGATATGTCAAAATTATAAGAAATTAAATTTGTAGTGTCTATAAACAAAGTTTTATTGGAACACAGCCATACCCATTCATTTGTACACAATTTATTGCTGCTTTTGTGCTGTAACAGCAGAGTTGAACTGTCAAGATAGAGACAATCTGGTCCACAAAGCATAAAATATTTACCATGTGGCCCTTTACAAAGATTTGCTAATCCCTACTCTAACACATACATCAAATTGAATCCGTTATGTTTTCATTACATGGAATTGAAAATAAACAGCATTTCACTATTTTATTGTGAAGAATTACTATGAATCAAGAAACTATGATGTCAACCATCAAATGGAATGTACATTGTTTCATTAAATTTGCCTCATTCTGGGTAAGTAGAAACTTCTTTTAGACAATTTGGATTCAGGCTCTGTTTACTATAACAAGCTGTGTGGAATTATTCCTAGGTCGGCCCCAGAACTTTTGCACAAAGAACCCAAGTTAGAAGGCAGAAAGACTAAAAACAAAAACAAGCAGCAGCATGCAGTTTTATATGCAAATACCAAGGAGTTAAGATCTAAAGAAAAGAGGTTTAACAAAACAGAGAGACTTCCATATAGACTGCAACATAGCTACAATAAAGAAAGTGGTTTGAGCGTGTTACTCCTGCATATCATTAAAATTTCATTCTACACATGACGTAAGGTTTGTTTCCTCTAGTTAAATTGTTAATAGTCAGTCTGCAAAGCTCATCTACTAGAGATGCACTTGAAAAATAAAATTTTATGCCCTTCCCTAGAATGGTTCTGTTCGTTT